>NW_015547654.1:343800-351030 GCF_001515605.1 Sinocyclocheilus anshuiensis
CACAACCTGCTGTTACGTCTTTGAATTGATGAGACGCAAAAGAAAGAAAACAAAATGGGATATGTCTGAGATTTGCAGGCTCCAGCAGGAGTTCAGCTTGTTATGTCGCCAGCACAGTCATGCAGCACAGGCACAATAAGGCAAGGTGACGGAGCAACGCAAGCTTAATAGTCCTACTAAAGGGTGTGATATGAACTCACATAAAATCATGTGTATGAGACAGGTTCTTTCTGCAGGGAGATGATATCGGCGTGCACTGTGTTGCAAATTACATCAGGGATGTGCCAATGGAAAAAAGACATTGCTTTAGTGTCGTTATAGAACTATGTCTCCATATCTCATCCCTCCAATGAAAATAAAGAACTTCTAGATGTACAATGGAGGATAGCACATTTTGTTCAGTTCATTTTTTAATGGGTGAAATCCAGTCATTTAAAAGGAATCCACAAAATAAAAATCCACACTATAAAATTTCACCAAAATTTTGCTAATGTGATTACACCTTGACAGTAAATAGAACCAAAAACAATAACACTTTTCTATCGAGTTTTTTTCTGTTAGTAAACATTGTGACGTTTTTCTGTGGGCGGAGCTTAGGTGGAGGCAGTAAAACTGTTTGGCACTATAAGCACAAAACATTTCCTGATCTGTAATGTGAGTGTGTTCAATGACAATAGCTTGATTTTGATATAATCTCTTCTTATGTAATATTTTTTTTTATAATGCTGCAGATATACTGTATGTAGCTATTAAGAATTCCTGAAATTGTAAAAAAAACTAATTGGGGTGGGTAAGATTTTTCATTTATTTTTTTTTTATTTTTTTTTAAGAAGTCTCTTATTCTCACCAAGGCTGCATTTATTTGATCAAAATACAATAAAAACAGTAATATTTTGAAAAATTTTTTACAGTTTAAAATAACTGCTTTCTATTTCAATATATTTTAAAAGGTGTTTTTTTCCTTGTGATATCAAAGCTGAATATTCAGTATCATTACTCCAGTCTTCAATGTCACATAATGCTTCAGAGATCATTCTAATAAGCCAATTTGCTGCTTGAGAAACTATTATCACTTTCAATGAAAAAAAAAATTGCACTGCTAAATCATTTCATGGAAACGGTGATACATTTCTTTCAGGATGCCATTTTTTCCCTTGATGAACAGAAAGCATTTATTTGAAATATATTAGTGCTGTCAAACGATTAATCGCGATTAATCGCATCCAAAATAAAAGTTTTTGTGTACATAATATATGTGTGTATACTGTGTATATTTATTATGTATATATATATATAAATACAAACACATGCATGTATATATTTAAGAAAAATATGTTATGTTTATATATTAAATATATTTATATATAATAATAAATATAAGAATATAAATATATAAATGTATATACATGCAAATATTTTCCAAATATATACTGTATGTGTGTAATAAATATACACAATACACATGCATATATTATGTAAACAAAAACTTTTATTTTGGATGCGATTAATCGCGATTAATCGGTTGACAGCACTAAAATATATATATTGTCTTTACTGTCACCTTTTAATCAATTTAACATGTCCTTGATAAATAAAAGTATTAATTTATTTGAAAAAAATCTATTGACTCCAAACTTTTTCACAGTACTGCATTTAACATTACTGTAAATCAGAATAAACTACCATTTATTTCAACACTATCAATGTTGCTCTCTCAGTGAATGTGTAACATGCACAACCAACCAAACTCACACCTTAAACTTTGGTCTTTTACCAAATTACCTGGATTTGCTATTGGAGAAATGTCATTTATACAGCTTTGCTAGATGTTTACAGTGCTGTTTCTCCTCATATAGACCCTAGCATCTATACTGACATTGTCGAAGTTATAAAACAAACCCCAATGTTTCTTCCGCTATCACAGCTGGCATGCTAACCGGTACTACTATGATTGATAGGCCATACAGTGCCTTGGTTAAGAAAGAGGAGGCAAAACTAATGATTGTTTCCTCTAAAGCTGTGTGCTAAATGATACAATAGAAAGCAAAAGTCAGAGAAAAATGGAGACTATAGAAGCTAAACATGAAGACTCTACAATATATGCGGTTGTTTATTTCGGGTTTTTCTTAGTAATGCTGGTCTGTTCCCAGCTGAGCTTTCTGATCATCAAGTCTGTTCATGCGTAAAATATATAAGCAATATAATCACAGTGGCTGAAATGAAGGAGAAAACGCAACATTTCTGACTCTCTTCAATAAAACACCAGATGAATATTTGATGAAGGTTACTAACATCCATATTAAAAAATAAAGCCTACTGGAAAGCACAGAGGTTCTCACCGATCTGTTTACGGTACTGATCGACCGGCAACTTGACAGAACTTGCATCCTTTTTCCCCATCCTTCATTCACCTGAGAGAGAAACAGAATGAAAAATACACCAAGTATGAGGAAAGAGTAAGAAAAGTTCTTACACAGTGAACAGTGCGAGCTCTGTGTCTGTTTGCTTACAAGAATCAAATGAAAAGTGCTACTGCAGTCCTCAAGTAAACATATGCTATGGGTATGGCTCAAAATACTAAATGCACATGAATGGGAATACTACCAAAGCTCACTTAATGGATAAACACCAAGAACAGTGGTTCTCAAATGGTCTTGCTTCAAGACCCAGATATTACATTGAATGGCAATGTGACTCAATGCAACACTATAAAATATTCACAAATCCTATAACACAACAGACTGACTTTGAGAACTACTGACAATTTTGTAACTTTTTTTGAGGATGAGAAAATGCCACTAAACCTATGACATTTAGCAGTTCATTCCCTCTAGTTCCCTTTTTTATTTCAGGTTGTGACCCACCAGTTGTGAACCACAGCCTTCAGGGCATCACATCCTAAATTGCTGCAAAAGTCATGGGTGATTGTGTAAGACGGAAAGCATCTTGAAGCTAGAAAGAGGAATTTGATGCAAGGCACATCCCCAGAGGTGGCAAGGGACTTCAAGGAATTCAATCATGCGAAGGTCGATCCGAGACACAGTCTATTTGAAAGTCTTCCCATGCCCGCAAACCACCCTTACACTAGTGAATTTGTGTTAAATTGCACTATGCTGAATACCTCTGGCCAAAAATATGTATTCTGAATTAATCAAATGTGGGTAGAAAATGATTTTCAGAATACCTAATTGTGTTACATAGAGTTAATGATTCATATAAATTAGGGCTGCACGATAAATCGCATGCGATATTTAACTCGCATCTTGTCAGAAAGCCGGTTCTGTAATCAAGAGGTAAATCTCCATCACCTGCGGGCTTTCACATTGAGCAGCATTAACTACACAGAGCCGTTGTTCACTGACGACTGATTACAGAACCGGCTTTACTGATAAGATGCGCGTTAAATATCGCATGCGATTTATCGTGCAGCCCTAATATAAATGATTCAAACTTTGGGTCAATGACATAGAAGACTGTCTATGATAAAGAAAAGCAAAAATATTTTAAAAATCTAGTTTGGAGCACATGTGCCGAGGTCAAAGAAAGGTTCTAATTGGTTCTTTGTATTCATGCTGGTTTCACATGCTTTTTTGAAAAACGTTTCTACCATATTCAAGAAAAGGTTCAATTTAATGACTCAGTAATGATTAAAAAATGTCATGTGGTGTAAGCATTAAGTATAAAGTAATAACATATTTGCGTGTACACACCTTAAGAATTATTTTCAAATATAATTTTAAATATTTTTTTCAAGATAATATACATGCTTTTTTGTTTTTACAAATTTTATTAATTATTAATTTATAACTATCATTCTGTTTTTAGGTGATTGCACCACTGATTTTTTCAGATATTAATTGACTTGGAAACACAGTCATGAGGGAATGCAAGGGTCCTTTATATGATTTCCTGTTTTAAGTTTGGTTTTCTGGACAGACAACATGACCCTGATTTAGTAGTAAAAAGTTCTGCAAATATTATTAAACATTGAGGCAGTTTTGTTATATATATATATATATATATATATATACTGTATACACACACACACACACACAGTGGCATGAGAAATGTATATAAAAATCGCATGCCACTGTATATACAAAAAAAATCATTCAGAAATTAAAAAAATGCTCAATAGAAGAATTCAAAAAATGATCAAATTGCCACATGTAGTATTTTGAATGTATCTGTACATTAAATGCAGTAAAAAGTGGGGTTTAACTGCAAAGATTGTCCATTTATATTAAAGAAGCATACACTCCATCTCATTTTACACTACTCTGACTTTCCCGATAGAGATCTCAGATTGATTTCCATAGCAACTGAAGTGAAAAAGGCCAGAGGAAAAAAAAAAAAAAAGCACCTTATCTCATGATGTATGTTATAATGGTTTGTTTGGAAGGCAAGGAATTTTGAAATTGGTAATAGGTTAAGTGCATTAAAGCATTAGCCATACTTACAGCCTCATAAGCTGTTTTTATTGTGAGGTGGTCAGGGAGCCCTTTATCAAGATTCTGTGATCCTCACAATACTATTTGCAATCAATACTGCTCCTTCTGTTAAAGACTTGGAAAAAAGGGTGCATGAGCCAAAGGGCAAGTCTATGTTTCTGATAATGTTTAAACCTCTCTGACCTATTCTCTCCCAGAGAAATCGAGCCGTAGACCTTCGACCTGATCCATTTTGGCTCATAAGCCGGAGATCTCCTGAGGAAAGGTGTGCTAAGAGCCAAGACTGATTAGCATGAAAAACAGAGAAGAGCTGGAGGAAGTACAGAGGTGCATGAAAACAGAGAATTACGTGGCTGTTTTCATCCTCTCTTGAGGCACGACTGTGTGAGCTGAAACCTCCCTTTGGCTGCCTATACAAACTGAGTTCAAGGGTCATCTCAGCATCCTACTTTTGATGTCTTTAATCTTGATGTAATTACAAGGGCTCCACACGCAACAACAAAGTGGGAGAAAGAGGAATGGATTACTTTTCCAAAGATGCCAGAGGAAGAGGGCTATTACTGTGTTTACACAACATGGTTTGAGTCAAGCCAGGGGCATGACCTACAATGACCAAACACTTCCTTTGTAATGACTGTGACCAGTAAAGGAAGTTGACAAGGGCTGTTAAGTGGCAAACATGGCCATATTCGAAAAACTTGTGTCTTATTTCTGCCCATAGAGCCTTAGGCTTTGTAAACAGTGATGATTCAACCAGCGGTCAGGAGATCGTAAGGTCACAGAGAGGGTACCAATCTGATCAACTCCCAACTTCAATGCAATATTCACCACCAAACTAGACATGAAATGCTTAACCTGGCCACTAAACAGAGACAAAACACTAAATAAACGTGTACATTTTTAATAAACGTGCCTTAGAAAAAAATAACATCAGTGGTATGCATCTTGAGACAAAACAAAGGCACTGACATATTTTAAGATCTGTTAGTGCAAGTTTCTTTCAATTGAAACAGCTCAGAATTACATTTTAGTCTGGGACTAGGCTTAAGCCTTGTCTGTGAAACCGGGGGATAAAAATCCTCAAAGATAACAGTGTCCAAATTGCAGACAATACACACTGGGTGAGCTGTGGTCGATCCACAAATAGAGGGAGATTGCCTATGGGATTACATATCTGCCACAATTTTGCGCGCGAAAGATCATATTTTGAGTGCGCAAAAGTGCGTTTTGCACGCGCTCGAACTGAGTTTTGTGGAGAAAATGTTTGTCTCGCAAAGAAGAAAGTATTTTGAGCGCGCATAAATCTATTTTGCATTTAAAATAAGTTTTTGGATGTGTGCAGACCTTCTCTTTTGCGTGTGCAACGTTTCACTAGCTTGCTCACCTGATGCCCGCCCTCAGTGCTCTCTAAATGCCAAATATATAATTATTCATGAAGGCTGGAAGTGAAACATTTATATTCAGGTGTGCATAATTATTAAGCAGATTTTAAGCAGATTTTCTTTTACAGATAAAATGAGCCAAAGAAGATATTTAACTCAGACTGAAAGTAAAAAAATATTAAATGCCCATGAGAAATATTCAAAACTAACACAACACTAGAAATTGCAAAGTTAATGCATAACCATTGGACAGCAAAATGCTCAGTGGGTCAGCAGGGTCAGTCAAAAACATGTGGAGAAGAAAAGATGCATGTTAACTGCAAAATAATTAGGAATTAAGGTGAAGAATTAGGGGTGAAATCACCAGGAACCATTTAGTCTCCAGCGCCACCATTTTCCAGAACTGCAACCTACCTGGAGTCTCCAGAAGTACAAGGTGTCAGGTTCTCAGAGACTTAGGTTAAGTATAGAATCCTAAAAAATTACTTAATAAGAATCACATACTGAAGAGTAGTAAAATACTTGAAGATTGATTTTTTTATAGGCTTTATAGACAGATAAGTTGAGAGTGACTCTTGAAGGACCAGCACCACATCCTCTTGTACCACTGTTTGAAGAATTTATCTTCCAGAATCTGGCAGTAAGTTTTGGGAGTTCATTTTAGTCCATCTCGAGATTTTATCTGTAGAAAATAACCTGCTTAATAATTATGCACACCTGAATAAGGCGTTTTTCCCTTCCAGCCTTCATGAACAATAATATATAGATTAAAAGTGATCAAATACAAGATTAAGATTGATGTTGTTTGGAATTGGTAAAATGTGCTTGGGAAAAAATATGATCAGAATTAGTGCTGGGCGGTATACCGGTTCATACCGAATACCGGTGTTTATTTTTGTTATGATATGAATTTTGAAAATACCGCAATACCGGTATATGTCACTTAAACAACATTCGGAACACGACACTGTTTGAAAGGGGTCACTTTTCACTGGTGCATTGTCAAGTCAAGTCAAGTCAAGTCTGCTTTATTGTCAATTCTTCCACATGTACAGCACATGCACACAGAGAATTGAAATTGCGTTACTCTCAGACCCTTGGTGCATACAGATAACACTAACAGTAGAACATAAATACAGATAGATACAGATTTAAATATAAAATACAACTATACAATTATACAAATAAGGTAAAATGTAAAAAAATATATAAAGCAGCACAAGGCGCATGGCAGATAGAGTGCAAACCAGTGAAGTATACAACAGTGCAGATATAATGATTGTAGTGCAAAAGAGCTTATTCAGACTGATTAAAGTGACAGTGTGTGTGTGTATTTGGGAGGGGGGAGTGGGAGAGTCCATCAGAGTTCAGTGGTGCGTGGGGCAAAAGAGGGGAGG
>NW_015547654.1:351662-370612 GCF_001515605.1 Sinocyclocheilus anshuiensis
GCGAACGCGAGGTCTGACTTTCCCGGAGAAGTGTCACCTCTCTCGGCGTCTGTTCTGTGCAGTGAGCGGCAGAGAAGCAGCGCACCGCAGCCGACACGTCAGTACATGAGTACAAAACAGCGTTTCCTAGCACCTGTCGCTTACTGATTGTTTGGAATTATAAATATGAGCGTAGTTCGTCTGTTAATATCACATGCACTTTTTTTGTTTGTTGTTTTTTTTTAGTCACTCAGACGCAGGCAGTGCGCTGCATGAGACAAAAAAGTAATATAGCCAAAACAACCGCATCTTTAGTGTAGATGCAGGTTTATTTTATCAGACGATGCCGTGATTATAAATGAGAGTGACTCCTGGTTAACATTTTTTTAAAAGGGGTCGTGTTTAGTCACTATTTAGTGTGGTATTTTTTTGACAATATTCACTCATCATGACAGTAAAATAGGGCATTCTAAGTCAATATACTGCAGTATTTCCTCTCTCAATCAGTAGAAAACATGGTTAACACCCGGTCATGCTTGAACAAAAACAAAATACCGTCATGTACCGTGAAACCGGTATAATTTTTGGTCATACCGCCCAGCACTAATCAGAATATCAACTTGCATAATAATTATGCATGCACTGTATTTTTCCTCTTCTGCTGTCGAGGTAATACAAGGAATGTTGTGATTGGTTGTCAAGGCAGCCAATCAGAATTTAGCAGCCTCGTCTCTGATTGGCTGGAATTATGGAGGTCTGCACACATCCAAAAACTTATTTTAAATGCAAAATTGATTTTCGTGCGCTCAAAATACTTTTTTCTTTGCGAAACGAACAGTTTCTCCACAAAACTCAGATCGCGTGCGTGCAAAATGCACTTTTGGGCGCTCAAAATATGATCTTTCGCACGCAGAATTATGACAGAGATCTAAGCCTATAATTGCCAAAGGCTATGTGTACCAACGCAACGCTTTGAAGACTCAAATTGAGACCACAATCCTTTTTCAGAAGCTAAACTACAAAGGTTTCCGTTTGAAAGAGATTTAAGATTAAAATAAGCACCGCATTAAAACATTTATTAAATAAAGACAGCAATATGCATTTTAGTAATCAAGTGTTCAATACAAAAGGTTACCATGAGTGCAGCTATGAGCTAAATTATGACCTGAACTGTATTTATTTTATGTAAAATAAAATTATGAACAGAATCTGGAATTATAGGGAATGTGCATTAGTTTCATTAATGCAATCTGATTACGTGGCATGCATGACAGAGCAATAAACATATAGTTGACTCCCGATTCATCTAAATGCCACGTAATGGAATTGCACAGTTGTTTACAGTTTCCATCCTGTCAACGTATCATCCAGTTCCTGCAGCCAGACATGAAGTAAAGACAGTCTGCGGAATTATCCAATCACAGCACAGAAACCGAAAGGCTTGACCAATCACAGACTGTGCGAGGGGCGGGCGCTAAATCAAACACGAATGTCTGGATTCTTTAGGAAACAGTAAAGCGCTACAAATAGCCAAAAAATATTCTTATTGGTTTCCTTGGCCAGTAACAGATATCTAAATGCAAGGCAATATTCATAGCTGTGTAAAACGAGAGCGTTATGTCTGAGGGCACAGACTTACCACTTAAAAGAGGGGAAGATTGAATCTCTCTGTAGTTCCTGGTTCAGCTTTGTGGATTTCAAATGGATGCGTGGTTCAGCCAATCACGAGTTACTCCCTTTAAAGAACCCCCGATTACGTCATTAGATGGGCGGGCCCACAAACCAAACCTTCAAAACCAAGATGTCAAATGCATTGAAGAAGACTGAACACATACAGTATGTATAAAATAAAAATATCTTACATATAATATCTGTTCATATAATATATCTGTACACAATGTATTTAAAATCTAAAGCTAAATATAGTGTAAATGTAAGTTTTATTTAAAAATGCTTTATAATATTTATAGGCTTAAGTGAGATAAAAATGTAAAATAAATCAAACTACAAACCCATATTTCATGCACCATATTCTCTCCATGTTTGTAAATTTAATATAGCCTTCAGTTCTTTTTGCTTTATAAGGCTGTTGAGTTGTTTGATTGCATGGGGTTCACACAAATTACTTTTCCTTATTTAAATTACCACAGTTGAATTATTAGAAAGCATAAGGCTTTTTTAAATTCCAGTCATGTTTGGTTTATCAGTTAAAAAATATAATCAGAACATGGTCATTTCAGTTGGCCTGTCTGATATCTGCATTTTTAATAGTATATTTCAGACAAATATGAATACTATACAAGAACAAAAGAAGAGATCATTTGCAAAAACAGATAACTGCGTTTTTAACAATTTACAAAAATCATGTTTTCTCATTGTGTATTCCAATTAATCTCAATCAAACTGCAGTTGGGTTAAACATGATAACATAATAAAAAAACATGATTTTTGAAAAAAAAAACTGAGTTATCTGTTTTTGCAAATAAACACTTAAAGGGGTCATATGATGTTGCTAAAAAATAACATTATTTTGTGTATTTGGTGTAATGAAATGTGTTTATGCGGTTTAAGGTTCAAAAACACATTATTTTCCACATACTGTACATTATTGTTTCTCCTCTATGCCCCGCCTTTTTGAAACGCGTCGATTTTTACAAAGCTCATCGGTCTGAAAAAGCGAGGTGTGCTGTGATTGGCCAGCTATCCAAAGCGTTGTGATTGGCCGAATACCTCAAGCGTGTGACGAAAATGTTACGCCCCTACCATACTGTGATGCCCTGTCCGGCTGGAGCGACGAAACAAAAACATTAAAACCCATTATAAACGAGGCATTTGTTGCATCCAGTGGGGACATAATTACTGATTATAATGTCCAGATCTCCTTTATGCACCAAGAGCTTGTAACACTCCAAAGAGAAAGGAAAAATTGAAATCGCATCATATGACCCCTTTAAAATATTATGTAATCCCTCAAGCAGTATACAAAGTCATAAGCTGTGTGCATAAAAACTTGAAAATAATTAATGTTGTTTCTAAAGGAGTTTAGCACATCACACTGAGGGACAGAGGTAAAATTTCCGATGGAATTTAAGGTAAAAGTCTAATAATGTCACATCTCTATTTTTATGTCACCGAGTTTACCTTCACAAAATTCACATTTTCTGTACAAAGCTTTTATAAGGGCTGATGCAATATTTAAAAATGTGTCATACGTTTGTTGCCTGCATGCAACACATGAATGAATCACGTACAGCATCTCAGGGAGAAGGCTAATTTACCTTAACAATCCCACATGTTTGTACCGCGCGATCTTTACACAATGCTTTGAAACGCACAATGTGAAATTTCACAATGAAAGAAAAGGCGAGAGGGAGACAGCAAGAGACCAACTTGTTTTCTCTACTCCTCTCTCCCCTTTTTTTTTTATTTAAGGCTAATTTCCATTTCTTTTGTTTGTGTTGAATTTTGTCTGCATAATTGCATCCAGTCTTATTGCTGCCTGGGGCAGTGTGGATTATGGAGAGGCTTGCCACTGCTTGTAACTTATTGAAGTTTAAAATGATTTTCTGCTCTCCTATGGGCAGCTGATTTGAGAGCAGCACAGCGGTAACTAATAGATCTAATCTGCTTATAATGAGCCTGTATAACACATTATTTACTCAGCAGAGAACACGGATAAAGAGCAATTTAGCACCACTTTGATAAACCGAAACAAGTGGATGTGGATGAAACTGTAATGACCTGTGCTGTCCTTTGAACCATCAAGATCAAGAGAATGTAGCTACTGCTTCAACAGCCAAAAGGGTTTATTCAGTAAAAATTTGCAGTAAATGTTGTTTCTTCTACAACATGTAGCTTTTTCTCATAGTACAAGGACTCTGGGCAAAAATCTTTTTCAAATATTTAAATAAGCCCTGCCATCTTCGTTGAGGGAGGGACTTGCTTACCATGCGTTTTGCATAATTAATTTTCTCATTTGCATGCTGCACCCAATCTTTTGTGATTAATTCAAAGGGGTTAGGCTTCACTACAGTGAATATTTTGGACTGAAAAAAAAAATGATGATTTGCTTATATCTTTGGATGTTATTGTTGCAAAAACTGTCCGTTTATTTTTTATTCAGCAAGCAAATAGTATTTCAAGAGATATTTATGTCCCTTGAGACTGTAATGACTCCATGAGAAATAACGCTTGTCAGAGAATCCATACATTAACTGAAGTGACAAATGAAATATCATCAGCACTTGATACCGCAGTACCCTCCACAATGAACCCCACCCTCGCTTGAGATGCGCCATGCCGGCCTCAGGAAATAACCAGACAAATAGCAGGTCCTTAGGATTGATAAGAAATTTCTCAGTGAAGATTTAGTGAAATCGATTTTTTTATACTTTCAACAGACAGGAAATTTCCAGCAAAATCACAGCTGGAGGAGCCGTCCAATCCTCGGATGTGTATCTGAGCTGATTTTAGGCTGTATAAACAGGAGACAATTGGTTGTACAAGTATGAGGAAAACATGCACATTTCACACATTTTATCTTCACTGGGGTGCAAAGCATTATTTGAATTTGCATGTATTACCAATCCTAATTTTAATTTAAAGTGATTTCTACCCCCACCATCCATTAGTCATGGTAAATCGATAAAAACCCACTGGGAGAATGCTTTGCTAATGACTGGCACACAGTTTCGCTAGAGCACTCATCAAGACTATCTCTCTTTCTCTAGCTCTTTCTCCAGGCAGTGGTCCTTAATTGCAATATTTAAAAGAGTGCAAGCACAGAAGAAGTCCCTTGTGTGTTTTGACTGTCTGCTACAATGTACCATAATGACTGTACACTTGCAAATTATGTAGAATGGATAAACTTTAGCCAAACATAAAAGTAGGCATGAAATGCATATTCATTTTCAAATTTTCTAAATGTATGTTATTGATATTGCTGTGAACGATTCATTTTACTTGTTATGTTTTGAGGGCTTTCTTCGTCCCAGTGGTCTTGGTATTTACTGACACCTACTGGCACGGGTGTATGAAGCTTCACTGAAGCTGTTTACCTTTTGTTTTGTTCCTTTTATATTTCTTTGCTCATTCTACACAAAACATTCTTGGTTTCAATCAAATTGAGCACTGTGTTAATCGCAGTGCTTTTAACACAGATATCAATAGCGCAATGCAAGCGCTATTGATATCTTTAATATATTAATATTATGAAACGTATGACTATACCTTTTTTCTTAACAAACAACATTACATAAAACAGACACCAAAGTCAGTAGTAACTACAAAAATAAAATATATATTTAAAGAAAGACAATTGAAATGTATCATATGATGTCAACAAGGTGGCTCCTATAGGAGTGTGACTGTCTAAAAATTAATGTGAAATATTTGTTGAAGACTGATATGAAAGTAAGTCTTCATCTTGTGTGAGTATATTTAGTAATCCTCAAAAGTATGATTAATTCATTCATGTATGATTAACTCCTTTAATTCACAAAAAAATGGAAGCACTAAAACTACACTGGGCTATATTGAAAATGTACTGAAAACATACAAAATACTTAAAATTCAAATTACATTATGCCAACTGAATAACACACAATCTGTCTTTTCAAAGTAGCCCTGAAACAAATTACAAAAACGTTAAAAAAAACGTAAAACTGACATGAATTGAGCTACCATAAAATAGTTATTATGAAAATCAGAACAGTTGCCATATGGCCCTGTTCCCAAACACACACACACACACACACTCATTCATATAATATTTTTATCTCTCCTCATATTCCATGCCTGAAGTCTATGGTGGATTTCTTTGCTTTATCGCTGTTACACAGAAGCTCCTTCTTGGCAACAGCGTGCGAGCACTGATAGCCACTAAATTAATTTGGGCTCATGAGATGCACAGACTCATAAATGCCTCATGCACTGATGACTGCATATCTTACCTTGACGTTTGTCCTGTTCTATCCACTAAGCCCTGCTACCGTGGACCCGTGTGTACTTATGCCTTCCAGAACATCCCAAACATGAAGCAGTCTTGCCATATTGTCTTTGGAATAGTTCCTTTGGTGGGGGGGAAGCTGTAATGCTCTCTATTAGCACTCCTCTGGGCTCTTCTTATGCTTTTTATCCCTCTTATCAAACTGAGTGTTTTTAAATTGTCAATTAAATTGTCATTTATATGATATTTGATACCTTGATTTGACGATAATATTGTTCATGTCATTTGAACAAGTCACTTGAGTGAATGATTCAATGATTCACTTACAGTACTTGTTTCGTTCCTTAAAGAAATTGAAAATTTGAAAATTGACTCACCCTCAGGCCATCCAAGATAGATGAGTTTGTTTCTTCATCGGAACAGATTTGAAGAAATTGAGTGTTACATTACTTGACCACCAATGGATCCTCTGCAGTCAATGGGTGCCGTCAGAACGAGAGTCCAAACAGCTGATAAAAACTTTACAAACTCCAGTCCATCAATTAATGCCTTATGAAGCAAAAATCTGCATGTTTGTAAGAAACAAATGCAGCATTAAGACATCCTCTATCCTTAATATATCTTTCTCCAGTGAAAAAGTCATCTCGTCTGAGTCAGGAGAGAAATACTGTATGCACAGATCAAGCACCCTTTACAAGTTACAAATATGTTGGTGGATTTGGTTGTGAGAGAACAACAGATGATGGACTTTTTCATTGGAGAAAGTGTTATTATGGATTATGGACTCATAATGCACAATTTCTACAAATGCAGAAACAAACTCTTCTACATCTTGGATGGCCTGAGGGTGAGTAAATTTTCAGCAAATTTTCATTTTTGGCTCGCTCATAAGTACGGACACCACTTTCTCAAAATGTTTGTATATCAAACATCATACAAGACTCAAAATTACTCACAATATCACAAAGAGTAATTTAGAGAAGTACAGTTAGTGTGTAAAAATGTAAACAACAAAGAGAATATGAAGAGATGTTGTATAAAATAAACTTTAAAAAAAAACTTTAAAATAAACTTTATTTATTGGAAATGCCTTTGATTGTGGGTATAGTATGGTTTAAGTGCTCTGTTAAGTCAAGTCTTCAGCTGTACTTTGAACATTGTGATGGTCTCAGCAGATCGGATGGAGGCTGGAATCTCGTTCCACTGCTGTGAAGACCAGACGCTCCACATTCTGGATGGATGGCAAATCTCCAACATGCGACAGATGTCAACATCCCCCAACAAATCTTTTACATATGTCTTGGCTATGCATACCTTTATACTGCGCTACTTAACACCTTTATATATAATGCATTATTATTGGCTGCAGGTTTCCGTAGTGTAGCGGTTATCACATTGGCCTTACACGCTAAAGGTCCCCAGCTCGAAACTGGGCGGGAGCAGTCACTCTCTTTAAGGGAAGTCGTAGCCTAATGGTTAGAGAGACGGACTCGTAACCCAAAGGTTGTGGGTTCGAGTTTCGTACCGGCAGGGGTTGTAGGTGGGGTGTGAATGTACAGCGCTCTCTCCCACCTTCAATACCACGACTGAGGTGCCCTTGAGCAAGGCACCGAACCCCCAACTGCTCCCCGGGTGCCGCAGCAAAAAAAATGGCTGCCCACTGCTCCAGGTGTGTGTTCACTGCTGTGTGTGTGCACTTAGGATGGGTTAAATGCAGAGCACTAATTCCTAGTATGGGTAACCATACTTGGCTACATGTCACATCACTTTTTAAAAGTATTTTTATGCAGTATTTATTTCTTGTAATGCATCTTACACTGCATTGTATGATCTTATGAATAATTGTTACAATACATTTTACTACTAATCTATTTACTGTTATACCTTTAGAAAATATAATGCATTAACATGTATAAACAGCCAGTTTCAAATGTAACAAGGAATCTACAAATATTATAATGCATTTTTTACTTTGGTTACAATACTTTATGAAAATATATGCATTACAGTGTACGTTATACTTTATGATGCATTAATGCATTACACACACACCAACGTGATCTCATAATTCGTATGTATTTTACGTAAAATGTGGTTCTATAAAACGTACATTTACTTATGTTTTTACAGGCACTAAAACATACAATACTGACGTATTTTCAGCATCTAAACGTACAAATACTTACGTATTTTCAGCATTTAAACATACAAAACTGACGTATTGACGACACCTAAAAATGAATCATTTACTTGTCATGTAATGTTTACTTTGATTGCCATGGGCATCCAAATCTTCTGAATCCATACGACTGCGATGAACAGACTCAAATCCAAGCAGTGTTGCCAGATTGGAAATGTCCAAGTATCGTACCAGAAGCTCAAAATTATCGTATTTGGAAGAAAATGATCGTACACAAGTCAAACGTTCAGAATACAGCTATTTATCCTTTTCAGCACTCATTTTCAACCTAAAAATGAATCCTTATGAATATTGAAATCGCTGCATAAATTGTATTATTAGTTGTCATATTAATTACCTTGTTTTCAATTGCATTATTAAATTATTTACTCGTTTACTTAATATGAAATTATAACATTTCATTTTGTTGTGATTTCTGCTGCCAGCTCGTTTCCAAGAATAGGCCTACGTAATGTTAAACAAGACTTCACTTTAAACCTTAAAATAAATAACATTTCTGCAATCGTTTAACATTTGTCCTATGTAGGCTGAGGCAGGGAAACACCCTTGACAGATGGCCAGTAATGGTGTGGATTCAGTGTTGCCAGATTGGAAATGTCCAAGTATCGTACCAGAAGCTCATAATTATCGTATTTGGAAGAAAATGATCGTACATGAGTCAAACGTACAGAATACAGCTATTTATCTAGACCAACAACTTTTTGACACAACCTGCAAATTACCACAATAGATAAAAACTAGATAAATAACTCCACCTGTGAGTCTCTGTCATGGACCGCAAGATAGTGCTCCTTGGCTTAAAAGCAGGGCACCCTCCTGAATTCTTAAAGGGGTCATATGATGTTTTTTTAAAGATCATTATTTTGTGCATTTGGTGTCACAGAATTTCGTGGATGAGTATAGAAACCCTATGATTACAACTACCATCATTTGAAGAGTCACAAAATTCTGAAACTATGTACATTATGGGATTTTTTAAATTATTGATCGTACATCGCACAGAGGTCAAAATTATCGTACAAATACGATAATTATAGTACGTCTGGCAACACTGAATCCAAGCCTTTATTCGGCGATCTTCATCTCCATCCCGAGCAGCAAGTCCAGCAACCGTAAACAGCAAAGCCCACGCTGACTGACGCGCTCTTTACAAATTCAAATGTTGCAAATGACACTCATTTCGCTCTTGCCTGCATTCGCCACAGATTGCGTGCGACATGTCATGTTTCTGGTGAAGTGTGTTTGAATGATGCGCGCGCGCCTTCACGAGTTCACGGAGTGGATCGGGAAAATTATCTGGATAATATTTTCAGCGATTAACAACATAAATTCTGCTCTGCACCTCACAAACCTACTGTATTCCGCCAGAGAGGACCGCGGCTGCAACGCATCGTCATTTGGATTACGTTTGGTACTGCTTTTGACATTTTTGCAATAAATAATTTTTTTTTTTTTAATTGCATTTATCTGTCTGTCATGTTTTTCTTATACTGTACAGAAATGTTTAGGTTTATAGGTAGGAGTGGGATTAGCGACTATAAAAATATTTTAATGCTATATTGTTACTAAAATGGTTATTTTCCTACATATTTTGGTCAATTGCATTTTATATCCTTTTATATTCACTATAAAATGGTTAGGTTAAGGTTTGGGGTAGGTTAAGGGGTCTAAAAATCTTAATTGCTTATTAATAAAATGATAAAAATGCATATTCGCTGTAAAATGGGTAGGTTAAGGTTTGGGGTAGGTTAAGGGGTCAAAATCTAAATCGCTTATTGATAAAATGATACAAATGCATTGATACGAATATCTTAATGATATAAAAGATACGTAAATATTTTTACGTTTTTTAGCTAAAAATACGTAGCGATTTGTACGTTTTAAACGTTGAAATACGTCTAAATTGTAAGTTTTAGCATCAATAAAAACGTACAAAAATGTACGTTTTGTGCTTGTAAATGTTACGTATTAATACCTACGCATAAACATGAGACCAGGCTGCACACACACACACACACACAAAAAGCTTAAAGTAAAGTGTTAATATTTGTAAAAAAATATTTTAGTGCTGCTGGCTAGATGTATGATACTGATGAGCTGAAAGTCAATTTATTTGTTGTTGTCTCTGTTTGTTGTGTTGTCCCTTTTATGTTACATGCTTTCTAATCCTTAATTAAGATGCTTAATGGCAACTATTTTGTTTTACTTTTTTGATGTATCTGATTTTGTCTTTTATGCATGGCTGCATGCTCTCAAAAAACACTAATAAAAGAGAAAAAAGGTAAGAACATTTCACTGTCTCTGTTTACTATCATGTTTACCATTTCTTCCAATTCCTTTTTTTTTTTAATATGAAGAAGAGCTCTTTTGAAGTAAAGCTTACATGCAAATTTGTGTTTTGTAAAAGCCCAGGAGGTTGGCTATCTTCCGCATCTGGAGTTTTGAGGATTAGTCAACGACCTGACCTTGATCAACTCCAGCCTTTGAGAATGTTCAAGACCCTTAGTGGATGAAATCTGAGACTGGGAGCTATTTTTTAAGGAGAAATTCAGAGAACGTTCTGTGATCTGAGTTATTGAATTAACCGAGGGAAAGGAACATGTGTTTCTGTGTCAAATATTCCTCAGCAAACAATGAATCACTAGAATCTCACTAGCCACTGTGAAACTGGCCCTTACACCAGGTGCCCCATATTCCTATAATTCCACATTTGCTGACAGGCTTCAAAAGACATTGGGACCGTTTGACACTCTAACCTAGATTAGGTGGTAGTTAGTTTGGTATCTGCATGTACGATCAGAGTTGAGACGTTTCCACAGCCTCCTCTGGCAGTGATAGGCGGTTGTCTTGCAGCTGTGGTGTTCAGTTCCTCAGGGAGAGAGTGTACTGTTTACACAGGTGCAGCCGCTGGCCTCCCTCATCAACACGCTCAACACATCAGTCTTTCTGTTTATACTGGCAAGTCTGGCTCCAAAGCAAAGGCATTTTCAGGCAGTGAATTAGCCGCGCACATAGCTTCACATGTGCCGTGCTCGTTGTGAAGTGCACGGCACACGCACCAGGGCCCAGATGCGTATGGGCAAAGCCAACATCTGCATTAGTAATGTTGAAACATTACCCTAATCACCCTGAGAGCCTCAACTCTGTAGGGGTGGAAGATTCCAGACACATTGTGAGACCAGAGAAGCCCCTTGACTCGCTAATTTCTGTTGTGACTTGACCTCTGTGGTAATTATCCTTGAACTTTATAAACAGTGGTAGCACAAATTAACACCCATAAATGGTTAGCAACCACGGCCAGATGTTGGGGAATATATTCACCCTTAACCGGCAGACTGTTCACTGCACTTCTGCACTGAGATCTGTCAGAGACTGTATAAAGACCACACGTAACAAAGAAAAAAAGGAGAAATTTAGTGCTCACTATATGGTGGCCGTAGTAATGGAAGTTAAAGTAATGGTGCTCATTATAATTTGTAATGTTAAACAGATCATTTGAATTAAGACTTTGATTAACTGTTGTTTCTTTAATTATCAATGCCTTCAATTATTATTTGGATATGTTCATACTACTTTGTCTTTATTAATTATGCATATTTGATAAGAATTTCAAAAATATAACGTAGCAAAATATATTATCATAAATCATTCAAAAGTTTGGGGTTGGTAATATTTTTTTAATGTTTTTGAAAGAAGTCTTTTATGCTCACCAAGGCTGCATTTATTTGCTCAAAAATACAGTGAAAACAGTTATATTGTAAAATATTATTACAATTTAAAAATAACTGTTTTCTGTTGTAATATGTTTTAAAATGTCATTTATTCCTGTGATTGAAAACTGTTTTTTCAGCAGTCATTACACCAGTCTTCAGTGTCACAACTTCCTTTAGAAATTACTCTAATATGC
This sequence comes from Sinocyclocheilus anshuiensis, assembly GCF_001515605.1. NCBI lineage: Eukaryota > Metazoa > Chordata > Actinopteri > Cypriniformes > Cyprinidae > Sinocyclocheilus > Sinocyclocheilus anshuiensis. Next base: position 363,696 of record NW_015547654.1, read on the forward strand.
TAATTTGCCACTCAAGAATAATTTATTATTATCAATGTTGATTTATATTTTTCTGATGCATTTTTTTTCAGGGGTTTTGTTTATGATACTATAAAAAAAAGAACAGCATTTATTTGAAATAGAAAACTTTTTCATTAAAAAAAAAATACTGACCATAAAAGTATTTTTTTAATGATGTTGGCCTATATGATGGCATATTCCTGATATGTCATCAATATGGATCTACGCACCTGTTTGAAAAGAGCAATGTCTCACTTTTTAGTGGAAGTTTCAATTGCCATTTTGATAGAGTTTGCTTACTGTAAATCATACATGTACATTAATTGCTGAAATATAGCCTATATGGCTATATTTATAGTATCACATTTTATCGCTGATTTGAAATAACTTGATTAGCAGTTTTGGATACTTTGCACATTCCCTTCAAACAAATAGCCTAAGCTCTGCACTTGTAAGTCCATTACCACCATAAAAAATAGCTGCTCAATGGATGTCAACACGATGCATGAGTGAACTGTCCCACCTTGAAAGGATTTTGGATGTCCACTCAGGTTTCAAATGTACTAAATCAGGAAAATTCAAGAACACTCAGACCGGGTGTAAAGGGGCCCTCACATTATCAAAATTAATTTCTTCTTTGTTTTACTCTCCCAACAGGCTACATAGGCAAAAGACATTACTCTCGATCTGTTTGCGCATTTGTTTATATTGATTTCCTGTGTGTGCGTTCACGGCTCTCCTGCCAACTGTACGGTTGCCAAGGCGAGCAGGAGCGAATGCGGCAGGCTCCGGGCCCCGTCAACAGCTGTGTCACATATGCCTCTGATCGATATAAACAAACATGGTCGCCCCCGCGCGAGACACGATTGACAGGTATGATTCATCTCGTGCCACCGGAGGGTGGAGGAATAATAAGTACAGATAGATCATCGCCCGTCCCAGAGAAAGAGCGCTGAGGTTAGCGGGGGACACGGGCAAGATCATTCGCCTCCCACGGCAACGTGCGCGACTCCCCACACACGCCGGCGCAGCGAGAGCAGATTAAAGCCGTGTGATTCCACCAGTTCTTTAATTCCAAAAGTTCCACACTGTCTGACGCGGAATAGATAAATTGGTGCACTAGGCTCATCAGTGCACTGAGGTTACTGTAGAGAGTATTCAACAAAGTCAGTGGGGAGGATTACTCAAGTGTCAGAAGGCAGTGCCGGCGTACTTAGCGGTGGCTTAAAGCGCACTACATTTGGTGCAGCTCAGGACCGGTACGTCTCAGCGCTTGAAGACACATGGGCTTTGACAGTGGCATGCCACACGATGGGGAGAGCCATTTCAGCTGTGATGAGAAGTAATGGTTTGAAACAATATTCCCTCGGGGCCTCAAATTGAAATCCGAAACTGTGATATTGTTTCATCCCAGCGCAATTTGAAATGTCAAAACGACTTTGGCGAATTCGATCCACTGAGCACCCAATGGCTGTTGAGAGCCATTTGGAGAGGCTCCATAACACACATCATCTGCGCATGCAGATTCCCATGGATGACGGCGTCACTGAGTTGGATGGCACACATCATATTCGGGATTTCATTGCTCCGTGTGGAGAATGGGAACACAGCTAGATGCATTTGTGTTTAACTACAGAGGACTGAGCACTGCTGCTGGGAATTCAACTGATGAGCTTCATTAATCACTGATAGAAGATAATTAGCTTTCCCTTTGTCCCTCATATATTACGTAGAGAGCTCTCACAAGTACTTTATTATTGATTTTGGATCAGACATTCAGTTGCATAAATGATTTGCTGATTTCAAACACAGAATTTCAAACTTTAAAAACATACAATTGGGTTAAAGGGATAGTTCACCAAAATGACATTTCTGTCCTCATTTACTTACCCTCATGTCTTTCCAAACTTGTATGAGTTGCTTATGCTGAACACATAAAGAATGTAGATAACCAAACAGCCATTGACTTCCATAGTATTTTCCTTTTCTTTTTATTATACTATATATGTCAACTGCTTGGTTACCCACATTATTCAAAATATCTTATTTTGTGTTCATCAGAAAAAAAGAAACTCATACAGGCATGGGAACTACATGAGGGTGAGTAATTTTTGAGTGAAAGATCCCTTTAATAAGGATATATATATATATATATATATATATATATATATATATATATACTATATAGCAAAAGTATGTGAATCTCTAGGATTGGCAGTTAATTTGAAGGTAAAATTAGAGTCCATCAGTATTTCAGAGTTGTTTTCAGTCAGTGAAATTGCTAGCAGGTGTCAGTGTGTGTCCTGTTTTATTTAAAGAACAGGGATCTATCAAAGTCTGATCGTGTTTGTGGAAGTGTATCATGGCACAAACAAGGAGATCTCTGAGGACCTCAGAAAAAGAGTTGCTGTTGCTCATTAGGCTACAAAAGGTTACAAAAACATCTCTTAAGAGTTTTGACTCCACAAATCCACAGTCAGACAGATTATGTACAAATGGAGGAAATTCAAGACCACTGTTACCCTCCCCAGGAGTGATTGACCAACAAAGATCACTCCAAAAGCAAGTTGTGTAATAGTCTGCAAGGTTGCAAAGGAACCCAGGGTAACTTCTAAGCAACTAAAGGCCTTTCTCACATTGGCTAATATTAATGTTAATGAGTCCACCATCAGGAGAACACTGAACAACCACAGTGTGCATCCAAAAAGAACATTGTTGCCAGTCTGCAGTTTGCTAAAGATCATGTGGACAAGCCAGAGGGATACTGGAGAAATGTTTTGTGGATGGATGAGACCAAAATATAACTTTTTGGTTTAAATGAGCACCGTTATGTTTGCCAGGGCGACTTATCATCATTGATGGAACAATGAATTCTGAATTATACCAGCAAATTCTGAAGGAAAATGTCAGGACATCTGTCCGAGAACTGAATCTCAATAGAAATTGGGTCATGCAGCAAGACAATGACCCCAAGCACACAAGTTGTTCTTGTGCAGGACTAATCAGCAGTTACAAGAAACATTATTGTTGCAAAAGGGGGTCACACCAGATACTGAAAGCAAAGATTCGCATACTTTTGCCATTCACAAATATTTAACACTGGATCATTTTTCTCAATAAATAAATGGCAAAGAAAATATTTTTGTCTCACTTGTTTGTTTGGATTCTCTTAGTCTACTTTCAGGACTTGTGTGAAATTTTGATTATGTTTTGAGTCATACATTTTAAAATATATAACATTGCTGCATATGATGATTCTTTCAAAAACATTTAAAAGTCTTACTGATCTCAAACTTTTAACTGGTAAAAAATATTTCATATACATAATTAATTGTAGTAGCTTTTTGAAGGCATACCTTTATGGTTTATGGCTATACTGACTTCAAAATATTAATTGAAAAAAAATAATGTGACAGCTCTGGTGTCATGTCTATACATATTTGCACAGTATACTGCAGGGTTATGTAAGAACATATCTGGGGTTTTTTTTGGGGGGGGGTAGTTTGAAACAATAGGAATTGCAATTAGCAATGAACAGTTCAATCAAACCCACTCGCACATCAATATAAGAGTTGGTAGGCATTTTTTTCATCTGCATCAAGTACATGTAAAGTCCCCTTCAGCAAAGATCACCATTATAATTAATTGAGTGTGCTATTTAATCAGGGGGGCATTTAGATATGTTTGATTAGAGGACTGAAATCAGAGCCATTGTGTGGAGTTCTCATTATTCTCTTGAGACTGACAGCAGGAGACCAGTGTCACACTGAGAGTTCAGGCGCTCTCACATGGCCATCTCATGATTCCGACTTGACAATCAGGATCTGGCATCAGTGATATTGTGAAGAAGACATAAGTGAAATATCACACACACACACACACACACACACACACACACAAATGTGCTAATTCAATGTTCAATTAAAGCTTTTCATTATAGTTTAAAGGGCCTGATTAACTTTCTTTGTATTCTTTCTCTCTTCCTTTTCCCACCTCTCTGCATTTTTCTCTCTGTTTCTCTTCCTTTCTATATATTTCTGTCTCTCTCTCTCTCAGTAGTTCTTAAATGGATAGTCAATCCAAAACTTAAAATTCTGTCATCATTTACTCACCCCCAAGTTGTTCTAAACCTGTATGGGTTTCTTTCGTCTGTGGAAAAGAAGAAAATATTTTGAAAAGAGTTGCTAACCAAACAGTTGCTCATCCCCAATGACAAAGTATAGAAAAAAAAAACTATGGAATCTTCTTTAGTGTTGAGCAGAAGAAAGAAATTCATACAGGTTTGCAACAGCTTGAAGGTGAGTAAATGATGACAAAATTTTCATTTTTGGGTGAACTGTGCCTTTAAGGGGTGGTTACACGAATAGTGACAAAACTATCTTAAAGGGATAGTTGATCATTATTCATCTTGCTCATGATATGATGCATCACACACTGCTACAATTTATATATTTTTTTTATTTCCCTTGCAGAAAAAAATCATATTTTATTTTTACCTGCAATAAATCTAATTTCTGATTAGATTTTATACAGCCAATGCCAGTTACACCAACCCACCAATACTTGTGACTATAGTGATCAACAGCTGACTATAGTAACTTGGCAACCTCCATTTCATCACACTTATAATAAGTAGCACTTTGAAAAACATCGATTTTTAGTGCAAATCTGCAAAGCTGCAAACACATTGTACATGCCATAGGTAGTATGACAAATACATCACAAAAGTCAAATGCCAACTTCATCATGGACTAGCATTTACATTTTATTTTTCTATTAGCCGCTGATCTGCAAGAGGAGGCACGAACGCAGAACAGAAAAACCATGATTTATTTGTTTACTTTACTCTCCAGTCATTGTCTAATGAAACCACTCCAATTACAGTTTAATGTGACTTAATGCACACATTCTGTCTTCAAATCAGCCTCTGTAATGGCTGTAATATACATATTAGACAGTTTAATTAGATGGCACTTTAATTGTCTTCATGCAGTCCTCCATTAGCAGGTCTTTGGTTTGGTGCTGTGGTAGAGTGGGAGCTGTACTTTCTTTGCCTCAGATGGAGAGATTATTCAAAAGCCATTTAAATGCTATATAAACCCAGCCTGTGGGGAAATGCATAATGGCAAATGTATGAACAATGAACCATCAGCTATATTTGCCTGGCGTTGCCATGGTTAACATTCAAGACGGTCCATTGTGCTGCGCTCTCAGTATTTCAAAATTGCAAAATTATTGGGACTCAAGATATGTATTTGTACTTCACAGAAGCATTCTCAGTGGAATATAGTGTAGAATATAATGCTTGTTACCAAAACTTAAATATGCAGCATTTTGAGGCATTCTGCATTGCAATGAGCATAGTTGCAATAAATCCAAGTGTATGTTTAAGGTAAATATTTATTTTAAATAATACGGAGATATGCTGATAAAAATAGTTTGATTTAATAAAAAATTTAAAACAATTATCCAGTGATTCAATTTGTGTATGCTATGTTTTATGCCCATTGGCTAAAAAAAAAAAAAAAGTAATTTTGTCTGAATTTTACGATGAAAATATCTAAAAATCATTTAAATAAAATACTTCATTGGCTAGCTGTCACAAGGGCTTTTTTATTTTGGATCAGAAATTCAATTGAATAACGGATTGCTTTCTCTGTGTTGATTTCAAACACATATTTTCAAAATGCTAAAATTCAAACTCATATACACCTGAGTTAACAAGAGAACACAAAACTGTTTTAAAGGAATAAATATATGATGATGAATGTACTGCAATTGAAGGGTTAGGGTTGAAGTAAGAGGCTAGAAAATAAGTAAAAAAGTTTTTCATTACCATGTCAGATCAACTCATGCTGATATATATATACTGTATATATATATATATATACAGTGGGTACGGAAAGTATTCAGACCCCCTTAAATTTTTCACTCTTTGGTATATTGCAGACATTTGCTAAAATCATTTAAGTTAATTTTTTTTCCTCATTAATGTACACACAGCACAACATATTCACAGAAAAACACAGAATCGTTGACATTTTTGCAGATTTATTAAAAAAGAAAAACTGAAATATCACATGGTCCTAAGTATTCAGACCCTTTGCTCAGTATTTAGTAGAAGCACCCTTTTGATCTAATACAGCCATGAGTCTTTTTGGGAAAGATGCAACAAGTTTTTCACACCTGGATTTGGGGATCCTCTGCCATTCCTCCTTGCAGATCCTCTCCAGTTCTGTCAGGTTGGATGGTAAACGTTGGTGGACAGCCATTTTTAGGTCTCTCCAGAGATGCTCAATTGGGTTTAAGTCAGGGCTCTGGCTGGGCCATTCAAGAACAGTCACAGAGTTGTTGTGAAGCCACTCCTTCGTTATTTTCGTTATTTGCTTAGGGTCATTGTCTTGTTGGAAGGTAAACCTTCGGCCCAGTCTGAGGTCCTGAGCACCCTGAGCACTGTTTTCGTCCAGGATATCCCTGTACTTGGCCGCATTCATCTTTCCCTCGATTGCAACCAGTCGTCCTGTCCCTGCAGCTGAAAAACACCCCCACAGCATGATGCTGCCACCACCATGCTTCACTGTTGGGACTGTATTGGACAGGTGATGAGCAGTGCCTGGTTTTCTCCACACATACCGCTTAGAATTAAGGCCAAAAAGTTCTATCTTGGTCTCATCAGACCAGAGAATCTTATTTCTCACCATCTTGGAGTCCTTCAGGTGTTTGTTAGCAAACTCCATGCGGGCTTTCATGAGTTTTGCACTGAAGAGAGGCTTCCGTCGGGCCACTCTGCCATAAAGCCCCAACTGGTGGAGGGCTGCAGTGATGGTGGACTTTCTACAACTTTCTCCCATCTCCCGACTACATCTCTGGAGCTCAGCCACAGTGATCCTTGGGTTCTTCTTTACCTCTCTCACCAA
>NW_015547654.1:379143-383155 GCF_001515605.1 Sinocyclocheilus anshuiensis
TATATATATATATATATATACACACACACACACACACACACACACACACACACACACATATATATATTAGGGCTGGGGTTTTGACACAAATTTCACGATTTGATTAAATTCTCATTCACAAGCTTGTGATTCGATTCGATTACCAATCCGATTCGATTCGAATCAATATTTCTATCCTAATTATTTTGTATATATATCAGGTACAGTACATGCCAAATTTTCTCAAGGAAAAAAAATCTCTCAACTAATGCTGTAATATCGCATTACCGAATAGTAAGTTTTAAGTCTACTTAAATTACACTTAATGAAGTTTTATAATAAAAGTTACAATTACATAATATTTCTATTTCTTTTTTTTTTTAAATATAAACATTTAAATGGTGGCTGTCATAAAAACTTGATCACTATTGACAAACATAAATTAAACATTGAAGAACAGTAAAATTTATAATGAATATGTTATATGGTGCATGGTGCATGAGATCATGCTCACCGAATGTGTTTTTCTGTGGTAAATGTGACGTTACTTGACACATTGTCGACAGCTATTGTCGTCTTTCCACGTTTAAAACACTGATTGAGTGATTACATGAGACAGGAGATGGGAGGATTTCGGTAAGTTGTACTCTTTCTTTTAACAAAACTTCGGATGTTCATTCATGTTTATTTCATGCTGTAACTGCTATTAAAGCTGAGGAGATGATCTGTCACTCAACATTAAACAGCGCCAAAACGGCATTTAATATTTTAATATTGTAATAAAATGGACAGTCACAGAATTTGAAATCTGAGACTTTGTTTCATATCAAAAGTAACAAACCACAACGCTTATTGCGATTTATTGGATGGAAGGCGCTACAATGTTCCGTTCATTATCTGACAGGCGAGACTAATCGATTCTTGGGATTTATGAATCCGTATTGTTTCATAAAAATGAGAATCAATTAAAATTGAGAAATCAATATTTTTTACCCAGCCCTATAATTTACAGATTTATTTACAGTAGATGACATTTCAAACACTTTCAGGCTTTTTTAAAAAAATGTTTTATTTGCTTTCTTTAATTTGTTCTTTTTGTTTATTTTTTGTTTTTCTTACATTCTCTTTGTTTCGTTATTTCATTTTCTTTCATTTCTTGTTGATTTTCTATGTTTTTGTTTATTTCCTTTTTTTCTTTCTTTTTAAGTTTGTTTTTCTTTGGTTAGTTTTTCCTTTTGTTTTCTATTACTTGTTTATTTTTTTTTCCGTTTTTCTTTTCTTTTATGTTTTGTTTTCCTTTATCTTTTTTTTTGTTTGTTTCATTCTCTTTCTTTTTTCTTATGTTTCTCTTTCTTTCTTTCTTTCTTTCTTTATCTTTAAGGCCAATAAACCTCATTTTTCAAACAAGCCTTACTAAACCAACATTCTAAGATTATCTTGACAAACGTTCTAGTTAAAAATGACAGTTGCATTGTGAATTCTGAATTTTGCAATTCTGCATCCTTTTTGTTATATTGATTCAGATTTAAATCAAATTTAGAAATTCAGTTGGAATTTAAAGGCATTCTCAACTCAATTCTGAATGGAGACAGTAATGGATGACATGATTGTGTTTGTGTAGGATAATGATGATGAATCAGAGGAACTGCCTGCATACGGCGATCAGGGGCGGGGCGATGAGCAGGATGGGTGTGGCTCTCTGGAGCCCCTCCCCAAAGAGAAGCGAGTGTCACGGCTGATGGAAGAAGACCCCGCCTTCCGGAGGGGCCGCATGCGCTGGCTCAAACAGGAGCAGTTGCGTCTGCACAACCTGCAGCAGCAGCAGATCACCAAGCGTCTGCGCAGAGGGGGCGGAGCCGGGGGCGGGGAGGGCGTGGTCCACCTTCCTGGAACGGGACGCTTCATTCCCCCTCAGGACTGCAAGCTGAAATTCCCCTTTAAGAGCAACCCGCAGCACCGGCTCTCCTGGGGCCCGAATGCGTCCGTCACGGTGGATGACCTCAAGGATGATCACAACGAGAGACGAGGCCCCGCCCCCGGCGTGCCGTTACTTCCTCTACCTTTCCAAGTGCCGGTTGTCATGCGCGCGCCCTCCCCCAGTCGCCCCTGGCAACCTCGCCAATACAGCAACGGTAACTTTGGCAATGGCAACTATGGCAACGGCAGTCCGTTTCCTCAGCAGCAACAGTGGCACTACAGGCGCAACTCACTGGACAGCAGCACCGTGCCTAGCAACCAGGGTTACTATAGCAATGGGCACCACAACAATAATGGCTCACAGCATATGGGACGCGGTCGCTATCGGCGACAGTCGCTGGGCCCTTGCACACGTGGGGAGGGGGCGTACACGCAAATGTACGTCAATCATCAGCGGCCCGCCTTCCAGATCTACCAGACTCTACCGCACACGCTCGTGGATCAACAGCATGGCAAAAACCAAAAACCACAGGGCTACGTCACCCCGCCGCGCATGAGACGGCAATACAGCGCCCCCGACCTGAAGAGTAAAGAAACGCCCATCTGATGTGTGCGTGTGACCGTTGTTTTACTGCCGTTCAGTTATGATGTCATGAATACAAGCCGTGTTGTTTTGATGGGTTAGTTAACAGTCTCCTGTAGGCAGACTATCAGTAGAAAGAGTTAATTCTGGCCAAGAACCGCCCACTTTAGACAGGAAGAGAGTGTTTGAGTGACAGTTAAGACCCGTTCACAATGAGAACAGTAACTATGACGATGAAGGTTTAATATTCATTCTAAAGGTGCGCTCACATTTACTGTAGTTCTGCAAATTTTTGCAGGCGAAATCAAGTCGTTTTAATAGGAATCTACGCAATTGGGTTATAGTTATCATTCTTGGTGTGAACGGGCCTTTAGACTCCTGGTCATCCAATCAGATTAGAGCTTGTGATTTTTGGAAAGCTCTCATTATTTTAAGTGCAGTATGCATGTATGGGCGGTCCGAGACTAGTTAACCCAAACTGACCCAAACTCTGCACAGTCGCCACGTCACTACTCCGTCTGTGTGTGTTTTTGCTGTTGTTCAGGATCACGTACCTCTCCGCAATGACTCGGCCCAGGACTAGTTTTGCATTAGTTTTGGGTGTTTGTATGTTCAGCCTCAATGTGCCTTATTGAGATGCCAATAACCTCAGAAATCACTGAAGGAAATGCCATGGGAGTGTGTGAGTGTGTGTGACACTGATGATTTACTGTGTGAGATCTGAGATGCAGGAGGAAGTTTTGATGCCCGATTCATGGATATGGTTCTTTTGAACTGGTTCTTGCTAATGATTAATTCACCTGATTCACAACAAAACAACTCAAATCACCTTAAAGGAAGGTTCCAGTTACAGTACATGTTCAGATGCTGTTCGTCACCAGCTAGAATCATTTGACTCACCCTTCAGTGTTTATTTTATTTTAGTCTTTTAACTTTTTTTTTCATTGCATTGCAGTAATGGTATTGACTGATTTGTTAAAATTACACTTAATGAAGTTTTTAAAATAAGAAAGTTACAATTACATAATATTTCTACTTAAATTCGTTTTTTTAATATAAACATGGCTGTCATAAAAACTTGATTCACTATTGAAACTATTCAAACATAAATTAAACATTGAAGAACAGTAAAATTTATAATGAATATGTTATATGGTGCATATATTTAGCAAAATGCCCCTCTCTACAGTTTATTTTTCTAGCTGACTAATGAGTTTATGGTCACCAAATATGTTTTTCTGAGGTAAATGTGACGTTACGTGACATTGTTTACAAGCCATTATTGACGTCTTTGCGTGGATGAAACATTGATTGAGCGATTACATGAGACAGGATACGGATTGTAAAGTTGTACACTTTCTTTTAACTTACCTTCGGATGTTTAGTCATGTTTATTTTGTGTTGAAACTGGTATTAATGTGGAGGAGATGATCAGTTCACGTGTGATACGCGCTGTCGCATCTGTTGAACTGAGGCGCTACAGCGATCTGTCACTCCACATTAAACAGCGCCAAAATGGCATTTATTGTTTGA
>NW_015547654.1:383226-396741 GCF_001515605.1 Sinocyclocheilus anshuiensis
GCACAATGCTTATTCCGATATAGTGGATGGGAGGTGCCCTTCAACGTTCCGTCCATTAACTGAAATCAGGCTAGATTAATCGATTCTTGGGATTTAGAATCGATATCGTTCCGTAAAAATGAGAATCGATTAATATCGAGATGTCGATATTTTATATATATATATATATATATATATATATATACACACATACACACACACATATATACACACAATTATTATATTTGTTGTTTATTAATTTATTAATTATTTATTTAGTTAAAAACTAACTTACTGTCACGTTTATGGTCTGTTTTTGTTCCTTTTGTTCCTGCCTCCTTTTTCTGTATGCCCTTATTTGGTTATGTTCCTGTCCTCATTATAGTTCGTTATGTTCATTTGGTTGTCCCGTGTGTTTGATTGTTGATTGCTCCCAGGTGTGTCGTCAATTACCCCATGTACTTAAGTTCCTGTCTGTGTTATCTGTTTTTGTCCGGTATTGAACGTCGATGTTGTGTTTCTTGTGTGTCCCTGCCTGCCTTGTTTTACCCCGTCTTGGATGATTAAAGACATTTACTTTGAGTTTATCCCACGTCTCCTCATTCTTCGTTTCGCCACAGAAGGCAACCGTGACACTTATAAAATGCACTTATTCAAATATACTTATATTCAAGTTTTTTTTTTTTCTACTGTAAAAATCATCAAAAATAAAAACAATTTGCATTGTTTGTGCAGTTAGCTCAGCAACATGCTAGCACCAAACTCTATTGAAATCAAAAATGGTTAGAATTCTGCCTTAAGGGAGCTGCATAAGTAGTAAGTAGTAGCCGAAGCAGTTGGGCTTTAGTGTTTTTAGTGTCTCTTTAATGCAATGGAGAAAAGCACAGTACTCTTTATTTTCCTCACAGAAAACAGATACTGAAAGAGAAATTTTGCAGGTCATTAATAACAACAAAATAAACAAGAAAGGGAGACGACAACTCGCAACACGTGTAGACGAGGTGTTAAACGTTTTGAAGGCTTATAATGGGTTTGGAAAGTGACCTGAGCCTCCAAAGTACAGCTCTCATAGGCCAGTCAGTCTCAGCTACTCGATCTTTGCTGTGGCCTCACCTTGGAAATTAGTTCTTCCATAGGAACACCGTCTCAAATCATCATCTGCATGTGTAGTATCCCATAGCGCTTCCTCCCAGCCAGGTCGACATGCCCTAAACACACGGCTGTCAGCGCACAGCCATAGGGCCAACAGCTGCTCTTCACATTGGCCAGTGAATGACTTACACATGCTCCAGACTCCAGAAAGCCATCACTACTGTACATGTTGTAACAATCACACTCACGCCAACACCCTCCCACGCATCAATCGACGTAAAAAATTAGCCGACGTGCAGAAAAAGGTCTTTGAATCATTCAAGTGGTCTTGCATCTCCCTATGATCCCATATATTATTCTAATGTCATGATTCGAATTCAGGCGCCAAATTTGCTGATTTTCCAAATGCATTTTCTCCCTCCATGACCCAGACAGAGCGGGGCAGTATTCACCAGCATTGGCATCACTTATTCCAGTGGTGAGTGATGTCAGAAACAAATGGACTTCCCATGTGCACTCGAGTCAATTGTGAGTTCCAAGAACAACCCGCGGAGATGTGAAGAACTGATGTTTCTCTATCCAGCTTTACAGCAGATTACTGTCAAAAACAACTGGAGAATTCGCAAAGCGGTACATTGATGAACAAATCAGGTCTCGCTCTGCCCTGAAGTCTGGGCTACTCCTAAATACACGGGGGTGATGTACTCACAATGGAAATGTCTGGATCACTCAATTTGCTTTTGTCATCATGTCTTTATAGGCCATGAAACTTGTGGTTAAACATATTCTGCCGGCTAAGATATATTCCGTCAGTCTGTTACTCTAATCACATTTCATATAAAATTCGGAACCAGAAGAATACAAACATACATGTTAAACGTATGAAACTTCTTCCCTCAACTTAGTCTGTTATATACATATATGCATACATATATATACACACACTAAGCAAAAACTCTTTATACAGTACATAATAAGACCCTATGCACATTATTTTTAATTTTCACATATACTGCATAAAGAGGCTGTGGCATCTTTTTGAATCATCTTTCTTGCTTCTATTTATTTATGTATTTATTTATTCTGTATTTTAATGTTCTTTAATTTGCTGTTGTGTCAATAAATAATGATTAAATAAATAATCCTTATATTGACATATTATAAAACCAGTTCACATCAAAGTCTCATAATATATATGCATTTTTAAACATTTTTTAATTACGTCAAAAAATAATAACTACAAGAATGCAGTAAGAAAGATGTTTTATTTCTTAGTACTCTCTTTTTTTTTTGGCTATAATTATTCACTGTTAATTAGTCAACCTGTTTTCAGACGATTTGTCAACAAATTATTGCAAATTATTTATCACTGAAAAAGTGTTCACCCAAAACTGTGTTTCATGATGCAACATCTACATTTATTTCACTGAATCAACTAAACTGATATAATATTTAGTAATATTTCCGGTCACATTTTATTTTTAAGGTCCAATTCTCGCTATTAACAAACTATTAACTATGACTCAGTAAACTCCTAATTTTCTGCTTATTAATAGTTAGTAAGGTAGCTGTTAAATTGAGGTATTGGGTAGGATTAGGGATGTAGAATATGGTCATGCAGTATATGTGCTGTATAAATACTAATAAACAGCCAATATGTTAGTAATAGGCATGCTTATAAGCAACTAGTTAATAGTGAGAATTGGTTCCTATACTAAAGTGTTACCATATTTCTTCTACTTTTTTTTTCTGCACAGATGATCATTTTCTAATCCAAATCATTCCAATGCAACCAAATCTATTGTAACTCTAACTGAAGATCAGATGCTGCTGGCATCTGACCAGGGTTGAAGAAATATATTTTTTGTTTTACTTTCGTTTGGCTTTAGCTCCAAGACTGGAAATTTTATTTGTAGTATTTCTCAATATGATGTAATATATGTCCGGTCCAGAGCCAGTGTATCATGTTTGTTATTGAAAGCAGAGACACTTTGATTGAATTCCCTTGTCCTCAAAACCTGGCAGAGGTCAAACATAAAAGGTGCTCGACATCAGAGAGAGCAAATTGGCCCTGCGCTGGAAGGATTGGTTCAATCAACCTCCAACCGTATAATTAGTAATTAGATTGGGATTAAAGTCAACTCAGAGTGGAAGAGCGTGGCCAATTCAAATCAGCATATGAAATGTGATTAAATTAATGGGAAAAAATTGAAATATTAATGTTCAGATTTGCAGCCGGGTCCCAGGTCTCGGCCATCAGTCATGAGCTGTTTGAACTGTTCTTAATTACTGACTCGGAGGGAATAGGGAGAAAGGGAATACTCTGATGCTGTCTTTCTCTTCTTCTCTCCAAGTGCTGGGAAACGCATAGATCTCCATCTCTGGCAGAAGCTCAATGCTACTGTAAATGTGCCAAGGGTCTGAAACAAATACCTCCTTTAAGCATTGGCTAACACAGAAATGATGCAAGTTTCCAGTGACAACAAAAATGTAATGTTCTGTAGCCTCACTATTTTCCATGAAGCTGCTTTGGAACAATATTTATTAAGAAAAGTGCTAATACATACACTGAATTGAATTATATTCCTATAATGGGTAGAAAGAAGGTGCAATGTTACCTAAAATCGAATCATTTGATTTTAGATCACTTAAACTATAATGCATTCATTTTCTTTTGTGAAACGTTCTTACACTGAAAAATATTGAGTCAGTTTTAAAGCTGTGAAATCCTTGAAATATACCTTAATGAATTAAGAAAACATATACAGTAAATTAAAAAAAATATATATGAATAACTACATTTAGTACAATTACAAATAAAATTGGGTACACTGTAAAACCCAATGAGTAAAGATAACACAATCATTCAAGGAAACTGGTATTTACCAACATTTGAGTAATGCTGAGTAATGAATAATGATTCATTTGAATTCACTAAAAAAAATAAAAATAACTTAGGCCTCTTTTGCAGTTAACTATTAGCTAGCAATAGTGCATATACATTGCTAATATAGCAAATATCACTGCCCTTGCATGGCAATTTTTGATTGAATTTGACAAAAATATACATCTTAAAAATATTGTATATTCAACTACTGATTGCTTCTTTTCCTAATATAAACTTAAATAAGTTGTGGATTTTAAACAAAATAAACTCTTGGATATCCAACTCGGACAATTGCTTAAGTGATAGTCAGAGATTTTATTAAGGTAGCTTATTATTGTAATATTTACAAAGCCATTCAATTAATTTTATGAAGTGTATTATTTCACAGTGTAAATGGATCTGTATTTCACCTCATATTTGGAGGTCCTTGGCACTCAAATCAAACGTTCTTTTTTTTTTTCAAGTACAAAGAAACAAGAAATATTTATCAACAGTCAAACTTGTTTCCAATAGCATCCAGAGACTAAAACTAGTTTATATTCACCATGAGTATCCTACAACAGTATCTGTATCAGAGAAATGGCCAGACTGTTTTTCTGTTCTAAACTGTTTACTTTGCACACGGCACACTTTCTGCTACCTGGCAACCTTGAAAAACCACCCTTCTGTGACACTATCTGCAATCATTTAAACACCGAGGACAAACGGGCACATGCCGCTAATGTTAAAGCCTTGACACAAGTCATGTGAACAGACCGTAAGCTGCTAATTTACTCAGCAGCTCCTCATTTGACTCTTTCATTTCCCAAACACAGAAAGCAGAAGAGAGAAGCCCACGGTTTCAGAGGGCCAGACACACGGTCACGTATCAGATATCCCAATGTCATTTTACCTCTCGCACAGAGCCATTTCAAAGTGTTGGCAAGGTCATAATATGCTGCTCTCACAAATGGCTAAAGGCAATTTAGCAGAGAGTGAGGAAGTGAGGAGGGAAGAGGTACGAAGGCTCTTTGATTTCAGCAGTAGGGGACCAGGCGAATGTACAATTAGCCCTTTTGACCATTTCACTTTCATATTAAGTTCCTGTCAAACATCAGCACAGGCTCAAGTTGAAAGTTTCATCATGAAATATGCCATTGGTGTGCCAAGATAAAAGGATTAATTCTTAACTTTATGACTATCATTAACATATACAAGGCTGAACGGAATTAATACATGGGTTTCTTATGTGAAACTTTTCAAAGTTCAACTGACAACCATAAATTTCTAAATTGCCAAAAGGTATTGCTCATAAGACGTTAAAATTACATTCTCAGTTTCATTAAGACATTGAAATAAAACCATGAATTTTCCTTTTTTTTTTTCTTTACTTATAAATAACTCAGGTCTGCCAGAACAATGTGATAAGAGTAAAGAGTAGTAAGTGCTTCATGATGAACGTGATTCAGCTTTTAGAGATTTATGCAATGCAGTATCAGTGTAAGTTTTGTGTTACTACTGACATATTTATATAATTTGTGCTCAGAGCATATGCATCTATAATGTATCTCATTTAAAATAGATGTTAACCTAAAACATTGTGTGATGTGCAGATGAGCTAATTAACATTTTGAGCTATTTAACATTTTAATGTTCTCATCATTTACTCACCCTCATGTTGTTCAAATCTGTGTGACTTTCTTTCTTATGCAGAACACAGAAGATACATTTTCACCCATAATGAAACTCAATGCACAAATAAATCAATAGTTCCATGAATAACTATTAACATCCATGGAATATTTCAATTTCACAGCAAGTTCTTTATAGTGGAATAGATGTTCTTCACATGGTTCTTGAGAAACCAAATATGGTTCTTCTCTTTTTTCTTCTGGCATCGCTGCCAAATCCACCTCTTGGTACCTTTATTTTTAGGAGTTTGGGGTCCAAACTCTTAAAAATACTATTTTACTACAGTTATTTTACTATTCAAAATAACTGCTTTCTATTTGAATACTGTATATTATAAAATGTAATTTATTCTTGTGATCAAAGCTGAATTTTCAGCATCATTACTCCGGTCTTCAATGTCACATGATCCTTCAGAAATCATTCTAATATGCTGATTTTCTGTTCATTAAACATTTTTTATTATTTTTATTATTAACAATATTTAAAACAGTTGAGCACATTTTTTCAGGATTCTTTGATGAATAGAAAGGTCCGAAGATCAGCATTTATGTGAAATAAAAAAAGCTTTTGAAACATCCACTATACCATTCAAAAGCTTGGAGTCAGTATAATTTTATACTGGGGGGGGGGATTATAGAAATTAATATTTTTATTTAGCAAGGATGCTTTAAATTGAGCAAAAGTGATCATAAAGTCATTTATAATGTTACAAAAGATTTCTATTTCAGATAAATGCTGTTCCTCTGAACTTTCTATTCATCAAAGAAACCTGATAAAATTCTACTTTATTCTATTAGAATGATTTCTGAAGGATCATGTGACTACAGTAACGATGCTAAAAATTCAGCTTTGAAATCACAGGAATAAATTGCATTTTAAAATATATTCAAATAGAAAAGTTATTTTAAATAGTACAAATATTTCAAAATATTTTTTGCTGTACTTTGGATCAAATAAACGCAGGCTTGGTGAGCAAAAGAGACTTCTTTAAAAATCAATACAAATCTTACTGTTCAAAAACCTTTGACTGGTAGTGTAAATCTTATTTATATTAAATAGAAAATAAATAATTTAGAAAACACAAAGTTACCTTCATCCATTTGAAGAGGCTTTGTAAAAGTCTAGCTTTCAGTATCCTTATTGGAAAGTTGGCCATTTTCTTCTATTTTTTTTCTGTTTGGAAACACTCTGAATCTAATTTGAGCTACATGACAACAGAGATCTTTGATGATAAAAGGGAAGACAGGGTAACGTCAGGGTGAGGGAACATTTCACGACGAACATTTCACGATGATGTGTTATTCATACCTTTAAAGATCCTCAGATCTCGTGTGGAGGTGGTGTGAAGGGACAAGTCAAGCAAGATGTGTTAGGCTCAGGGAAATCTGATGTTAATAAGGGAGCACGCAGAGGGGAGGGAAAGAAAAACCTTGCTCTGGAGGGACGCTCATCCCATTAAAATGCATTAATGATCTTTAAAAAAGCATCATATGACCCCTTTAATAAATAATGTTTTTCATACCATTAAATAACATATATAATTCTAAAGAAGATAACTGATCAATGAGTCTTGCATGACTCTTGACTTAATCAAGATGTGACCTATTTTAAAAGCCACTGATTAGATAAACCATTGACCTGAAACTAAATCAGTACCATTTAATCAGAAGAATCGGCTCTGTGTCACAGAGCTTATGTAAAACAATAAATCACTTCTCTGCAAGAAAGAATGAGTCACAAAACGAGAGACATGGAAAAAATTAGAGAGCAGAACTGCCAGTTCACTTGTTTAGAGAACAAAGTTATCAGTTAAAATGACGTACTATGGCAGAGTCGCCTAATTGAAACCATCTCCATATCGGTACAAATCTCTTTTTTCACATTTTAAAGTGGACTCTACATGAATCAAGAGGCCAAAGTGTGTGCGATGAATTTGACCGAGGTAAAAAGGAGCTTTACATCTTGAGAGACTGACATTTCAAGTCTCATTTATGCAATGCATTTTCTAGGTTTACTGTTTTATAGCTTGACTTTTTTCCCCAAAGCAATCAGCGCACTGAGGGAGCAATGAAATAACATGCTTCATTAAATACAAATAAGACTTTTTTTCCTGCAAGCATTACACAAAAGACTCCTGGAACTATTTTTGTTGATAAAGCAAAAATAAACAAGATAACTGGCTATGTGTATAAAATATAATGCATTCAGTATCAACCTCTTGTTTGTTGAACTGTTCTATAAAACCAATATTACACTTTGCATTCGTTCTGTATCCACAGTGTTCCACTGAGGAGAAATATATAACAAGGCATTGACTTACAGAATACAATCATATTAAAAAGAAACCTGAAGTGTCAAGGAACTAGTGGAAAAACTCTGGTGTCCTTGCAGCTTGAATGTGTTGCCTTCCGTGCCAAGGTGAGAAGAATGAACAAGAGAGAGAGACTGAGAGAATGAGAGAGCTCTTAAGCGCGTCTCACACTGCATCAGCACCTCTGACCCGTGCTTCTTTTATTGCCGGCAGCTTGTTTGTGTTTCGTCCTGTGCTGTCCTTGCTCACAAAATTGACCTGAAGAGTTCAAAAGGAGCTGTAAGGCCCTGCACGCTCTCTGATAAGAGGCTCTCTTGGCCTCTCATTCTTACTCTTTATTTCTTTCCCTCTTCATCTCTCTCTTTATAATGGGAGCTCAGCAGCAGCCTTCCAGCTCTTAATCATACACTCCCTTCATTCAGGGCTCTTCTGAGCTTGATTTCGAACTCAAACGGGGTGATTCTGACTGGCCACTGATTGCTTTTTCAATACAGATAATAATGTACACATTCAAACATTGCCCAGTGAGTGAAATTGATTGCTTTATGTGCAGTTACATGAAATGGACAGTGGTTTACTTTCTAGATATTCATATTGATTTTGTACACTTTGATGTGGATGTGCTCACATAGACATTTAAAAGTGTTTACATAAAGGTACATAAAATATTGAATTCATAGAATTAATAGGTTGAGTTTACTGAATTTATTTAAGTGTTTGATGCCATCACATTTATTTAGTTAATTTACTTAATTTGACAATAATGATTGTAGGATTCATCACTTTACCCAATTCTATCCTTATTTATGCATTCATTTTTATTTTGTTCGCTGTGGGAGATTTGCAGCTGAAGAATGACAAATTCACCACATAATATTCATAAACATAACTTAAATAAAATATTTAGAATAATATACTTAAAGGCACAGTTCACCCAAAAATTAAAATTCTGTCAGTTACTCATCCTCATGTCGTTCAAAACCTGTATGATTTCTTTGAAATATAAAAGATACTTTGAAAAATGCATACAATGGAAGTCAAAGGTAAAACAGCTTGATTACCAACATTTTTCAAAATTTCTTTCAAAAGAAAAACTAATAGATTTCACCTTACTTACACAGCTTATTGATTACATTAACAATACACACGTTGTATGAAATGTTATGTTTTAATATCTAATTAATTATGTGCTAATTTGCATACATTTCTAGAACAAAAATCTCAACATTGGATGAAGCCAGGTTCAAAATTTTTATTGTTTCAATTTGTTGACATATCTACAGAGGGTATTTTGGATATCTCTTTTTATCACTCCATAAATCAGAAAATACTAAGAACATAGTATTTTTTCCATTTTAAGGAAAAAAAAAAAATATATATATATATGTATATATATATATATATATATGTATATATATATATTTAATATGCTGGTGGTTGTGTGTATTCCATCTGCAAGCTTTCTTTGCAACACACACACACACACACACACACACACACACAAATAGATAAAGCGCTATAAAAGAAACACTTACAAGTGTATTTTGGATGTTTTATTTCCACTACTCTGGAAAAATACTTCATGGAAAGCCAGAAAGCCCAAATTCTCAAAACTGGCAGGTGCATGAAAAAAACTGTGTTTTTGCCTGCAGTCTCTCGCCTTAATAATATAAATAAATAATTTTATGTTTTACAAGCTGTCACTGAGTCCATAGTCCACATTTCTGCTTACATCCAAATGTACAAATATGTATGTGTAAACATTATTGATGAAAATATTCAAATAATAATGCTTGTCATGTACATGGAACGGACATCATTCAAAACTTTACCCCACTACGAATATGATTATAGAATAAAGAGCTTTTGGAAACCTTATTTACGAACCTAAAACATAATTTAGTGTGATTCCACCCAACATGAGCAAGCACCTGTAGTGAAACCGCCCTTTAATCGCCCTATAGAAATCTACTGCAGCATTTTGAGCTGCTGCCAGTTTTCGCATGCTCACATTCTCGGGTTGAACTAGTGCCAACTGACGACAACCTAAAGCTGTGCTTCCTGCTGGGCCACGCGTGTTCATGCGGAGATGTTTACTCGTTTCCATCACCAGCCGCAGCAACAGAGTGAAACACCTGTCATTCCCCTCCACGCCCTGGGTCACATCTGCTTTGGCGAAGACTCCAGGGAGATCTGTGGTTTTCCTGTGTGACAAGTCCCTTTCTCAAGTAACATCTTCACATGGGAGACGATGATTGAAGCAGCACCACACAGTCCACTGCTGCACCCTGTCTGCAGACTCATCAGCACAACTACGTTTGAGGATGTAGATGTTTGTGATTCTGTAAATACAACCTGTAAATACAACCTGTCAGTCAGCTAATAAAATTCAACTGAAGGTTGACCAGCCAACATTTAATTATGCTTTTTTCACAGTTATGGTAACTAGAAGAAACACAAAAATCATATAAGACGTAAGGGATGGTCTTAATTTCTCTTATTCATCTTTATCTTTATTCAAAAGTATCAATGTATTCAGAAGAAATATATTATTTGCAAGCAACATACAGTATTAATCAAAAATGCTCATTATATTCCAGTGCATGTTTCACCAGTGCGTTCTGAAGGGCTCTGAAGAGTGTGAACTGAATGTCTATGAGCAATGCTAGTAACATTCAGAAACTTCTGTTCTGCACCATTTTGTGCAACGTCACAAAACTGCTTCTTTTTTAGTTACTACACAGAATAATATATAGCTTTTATGAATTTTACATCACATTTCTTTGCTTTAAATTTTTCAAAATCCTATAACTTTCTGCACTCCCCTGCTACTGAATATTCAGCCATACGGCTGCTTACCTAAACTGTGAACTTAAGCTGACAGTCTGTTTAAGATATGATGCAATAAAAAGACTGTGTGCTTTGAAATAATGGCACAAAAATATCTAGAAACGTCTTTCTATTGAATTGTGCTTGCGGGCTGTACAACAACAAACATACAACATGATCTGAGTGGTAAATAAATAAATCCTTCAAGCTGTTTTTCAGTGAATCAAAAACATACAGCACGACCAGTGTAGTCTGATTCACAAACAAATTTATTCTTTTTAGTGAATCAAATACATAACACGCTTGCAAGTGTAGCACAATTCCTGAAACTCTCACGAGACGGTTATTTTTAGTGATTCAAAATAAAGTGCAACCAGTATAGCCCGACTCATGAAAAATTGCTCTTATGAACTGACACTTTAGTGAATCAAAAATATAGTGTGATCAGTGTAGTTCGATTCACAATGAATGCCAGTTCTTTAATGAATGAAAAACATACTGAAATCGTAATCAAATTGAATCTGTACTCAGTCCTACAGTATACATAATATAAATGTTACCTTCACCTCAATTCACCCTATATGTAGGTACTTGGGGAAAGGTAGTGTACACTCAATAGGTTAATAATATTTGTGTGTGCATGCATGCATGTATATTGCAGGTACCATAGATGCTTCAAATCAAGCCTTGATGAAGCACAATAGAGGGATATGAATGCAGGGAAGCATTTGACTCCACAGGCAGGCTAAACAGACCGAAAGAGAAGCAGCAGCTTCAGTTCAGTCTCTCAGCAAAGAAAATCTGTTGCCAGGGTCGACTGCAATTTCACCAGCTAGAACAATCTCCTGATCTCTGAGCTCCACCATCTGATTGACGCACACACACATAACATCTGTCGACCCGCAGAGGCACGACCTATTCTTAATGTGTTTACTAAAATCAGGGAATGAGGAGGAGGAGGTTTAATTATTTATTTACTGTGCATTTTCAAGTATTTCTCAGTATTGCAAGCAAATAATAAGATTATCAAGGTATTTTATTTTTGTGCACCGCAGTATATAAGGGGCACTTTAAAGAGTTCTGAAGGTCGCTGAAAAAATGTCAAAAACAAGTTTTGAAGCAAAACAAATAACGGCTGTCATTACCGATATATACCAGCATATAAGATGCCGCCAAATAAAAAAGGAGAATATTAAATTTCTTGACTTTTTATTATTTATACTCCATTGAGACCAATATAAAGATTGCATTATACATTTCACGGAGGGGCGTCACACATAAGGATAAAAGCTGAATTCTGTGCTCCACAACATTCCCATCAAACTCACAATTTAAAAGCAATAAAAATGTATTTATATGTGGGAGAAAAAAGGACTCCGAGCTATTATCACAAAGTGTAATGGAAAAAAATTATGAAGTATTGCCATCCTAATGGAGTATGACATCTCATCTAGGAATCATGCTACAGCGGGAACAAGAGCACCTATTTTCATCGTACTGATTTTTTTCCTTTCGAACTCATCAATCTGGGTTATGCAAATGACGCTTTAATTCAGTTAGGAGGAGCCATGTAGGAGAATAGCACTACAATCTTGTTTACTTTAATGAAGAATGTTTTCAGCACAGTACGCCATTGATGGGCCACATTAAGTCATGCTAGTTTATTAAACGGAGACGAGTGCTTTTCAGCTTCTGAATGCTCTAAATTTAACATGCACGCAGTGGCTTAGCAGAACAGTAGGTATCCAACTAACAGCGAACATTGTCGGAACTCTGGCTAACATTCTGGCAAGGATCTCTCAAAGTTATAAGAACGTCTGTGCAAAGTTATCTGGTCTTTGATAATGTTCTCAAAACGTTAGAGCTAAAATATTACAGTATTTATACATCGTTCATGGAACATTTTTTTTCTGACACATTTGAGTTGGAAATTCATCCAATATTTTTTAAATGTTACTAATTATTAGTGGAAATTATTGGAAAATGGTCAAATGGAAGCTATCGTACAATAAAAAAAAGAGAACAGCCACAAAGCTACAAGTGCAAATTATGTCATGTCATACATTCCACAACACTTACAAAATGGCATTAATGTGGTCCAACACTTATATATAACACTTATATACTCATGCATATATATATGTACCTGTATATATATGTACAGTGTTGGGAAGGTTACTTTGGAAATGTAATAGGTTACAGATTACAAGTTACCCTATTTAAAATGTAATAGTAGTGTAACTTTTTCAATTACTTTATAAAAGTAATGTAACTGATTACTTTTTGATTACTTTTCTAAATTTCTAATAAATTTTTATTTGCAACTATTAATCATTTTCAAACATCTACACCATGCAGGGTTAATATTGCAGTATTCCACTGTATTGCTTAGATAGGTATAACATTTTAGAACTGAATAAGCCTTCCGATCTCACACACACACCTGTTTACTGTGGTTACAAACACAAAATTTTACTGTTTGCTTTTCTAGTACAACCCTCTTTCTTTAGCTCAAGTATGCAAACCTCTTTGCACATGCACTGTAATATGTATTATATTGAAAGTTAAATTTCCAAATGAAAATGGCAACGTGATCGTTTCATAAACTGTGCGGCTTCATTTTTGCTGGAGGAAACAGCTGTAGTGTGATGAGGAAACGCAGCGAAATTTTACAGTAGATGGGGAACCGATTGCTCCCCCATGATATTTTGTAAACTGTATTTATGACAAAGAACTGTACAGTTGC
>NW_015547654.1:396905-399975 GCF_001515605.1 Sinocyclocheilus anshuiensis
ACCAGAGACAATGGCAACATGATGGCTACTTATAGGAAACAAGAGGGTCACATGACAAGAACAAACCAATGGGAAACAAGACACATGACTAAGACAACCAATCAGAACATGACACAATGAACAGGGGAACCAATGGCATGAATACATGAGGGCAAGGGAAGCATGACACAAACAGGGACCATGAAACAATTACAAAATAAAAGACATGGAAACCATGAACATGAAACAACCCCCAAAACACCACATTACACCAACACTGTATATGTATGATATATATATATGGATCAGTGTTGCTTATTTTAATAGATTCCCTTAAACTGATCGAATATATTAACAAGTACGTTTTATGGTGAAAATTTATACCTGGCAACCTTGTGAAAATATTTTGAGCATGACAATTGTGTAACACTTAGTTCACATGCTTTCACGTCACTTTTGCACATGGTAATTTCCCCATTCACTGCCATATTAAGATAAGATTAAGATATGAAGAAAACAATACAATCATATATTTTTACAAAGCTGGAGACAAATACGTCATTTAGAGTGACAAATCGTAGCAGAATACGTTAAGGTCAAAAAATGTTAAAACGTAAAAAAAAAAATGGTTAGTAGTTTTGAATGTTTAAGGAATTTTACTACCCGGTCTTATGGCAAAAACGTACCTGGGGGAACTTTTTCGCGAGACGCGAAATACGTACCAATAAGTACATATCACTGCAGTTTCCAAAAGAAATAAACACTAGAGGCAGTAAAACTCCGACACCTTTTAAATTATTTTCACACAAAGTATGATTTACAGAGTTTCGATTAATAAAGCGTAATTTTCGCACAGTTACTTGAAGAGTATTATGTTGTGACTTCAAAACATTTTTAATATGCTGGGAGATTTGAAAACTGGTGCTTTTGAATGTTAGCACTGCACTTATCCAGCTTCATATTAATGGGTTTTCATTGACAATAGGTTTGTTCGGTAGCTCACGGAGAACGGAGCCGTATTTAAGAGGTGAGGAACTCCAGTTCGAATCCCGTGTAACTACAGTTCGACAAAACAGTTCAAATCTGCATATAAGGAAATTAAAATGGCATGGTTGCATAAAAAAAATGTGTTTTTATATCAGTTTTGCATTTGTTAACACTATCGGGTAGGTTTAAGGTTGGGTTTGGTGTAGGGCATATTTCCAACACGATAGAACATTAACCTTTAGCGACACTCCCCGGATTTTAGAATTCTGAACAGCCGCAATATGTACCTCAAGCAGCATAATAAAAATGCAGGAATACGTGCCTGTACCAACGTATTAAAAACGTGCCACAGTCACGTATTGAACATGTGTTTTAGCGTCACTCTCTGGACATTTCACTTTGAAACTACCGCGAAACATGCAGTAAGGTACGTAATAACGTTGTTGCAGAAATGTATTTAGAGGCATGTATTTCCAATGAGCCTGGGTTAACAATTTTTGTCATGTAATTTGGAATCAGTAATGGATTACAATTTACCCAGTAATCTACCCAGCTCTGGTTGCAAAGTGGATCAGACTTTATGCCACTAGCCAAATGTCTGGCTCTGAGAGACTACCTATAATCCACAGTCCCACTGATAGAACATTATTTTCCCTTAAGCAGTTACTGTAACTGCTCTAACTGAACTGCAACCTCAACCAATGTTCTGTACTAATTTAGATAAAATTCCTAATGTACTAATGTAAAGTCTACTGTGTTTTCAAAGCTTATTTAATGAAAAAAGGTCAGATGGTCGTCCGACGCTGTCTGATGCTAGAATGAAGAGGTGTGTGCAAGACAGTTCGTTTTAGATCCTCACTGATATTCATTTCTGTGAGAACCACTATGCCGAATGAGTTTGCCAAAGCACACCATGCACACAGTGTGTGTGCTCACCTCATTACATTTGCTGCCAAAAGGCACATGTGTGGATGTTGCTATGACAGCCACATTAGGAGAGAGGGAGAGAGCGTGAGGAAGAGGCGCAGCAACTGATTTGCTATATGTCGTCAACTGCATAAGATCATGTATATTTCATAATTCTTTCATATTTCAAGTCCCTTTGAGAAGTAGTAAAACACAGCAAGGCTTAGAGTCACATATGCAATGCTGTGGGATATTTGTCCAGAAGAAGTAAATGGCAGACAACACAAACAACTAATATATGCTGTGTATGAATTTTATGCTAAACCTGCTTATTTCAGATATTGTGATTTTTAGCCGAAAGTCTCATGGTCACGGCTCATCTAAAAGCTAAAGTTGAAAAGCAGCATTTCTCACCTCCAGTAAACAGAACAATAGTGATATTGCTTTAATGCAAATTCAGTAAACAAGAAGTTTTGAAAGACATTATAGACACCATTTTGGCAGTTAAGACTGGAATACACTACACCACCTTTAAAATCCTAACAGATTTTTAAACACTAGGCATCATACACTTGCCGACTTTGTAAATGGTTACAGAGAAAAACTGGGCATCAGACACTAACCGACTGAGGATCACAAACTGCTAGAAACGGCCCTGCCCAGAGGTACGTATTTTTATGAGACTGGGTTGGAATTTTAACATTCAGTTTATAGAACTTAATGGGAACATTAGAACATTCTTAGCACATATTTGTGTTAGATTCAACACTGTTAAGCGGCACACTTGATGTAACTGGAGTATCTGGTGTCAGGTTGTTTGTGAAATACGTGTTTATGATGGCAAAAGGTAGTTTTGTGAATTTCTAGATAGATGAAACCTATTACTTAAGACAAACTTCTTGGAAATAGCTCAGGTGGGCATAAACACATCTACATACTTACATAAATGTGCATGAGAAAATAACGTGCATATATTTGTTAGATTCAACACCGTTGAGCGGCACACTTGATTTAATTGGAATATCTAGTGTCAGGTTGTTTGTGAAATACGTTTATGATGGCAAAAGGTAGTTTTGTGAATTTCTAGATAGATGAAACCTATTTGAATTTCTAGATAGATGAAATTATATATTACACTCTTAAAAATAAAGGTGCTTAAAAGGTTCTTCACAGCAATGCCATAGAAGAACCATTTTTG
>NW_015547654.1:400024-418915 GCF_001515605.1 Sinocyclocheilus anshuiensis
TTTTAAAAAAAGAAAAAAAAAACGCATTATTTTTCACATAATTTACCTTTATTCCACACCGCTCTGTCCCTTCACTGAGCAACGCGCTGATCATTTCCTTCTTTTATGAAACCCCGCCCTCAGAAATAGGCGATGGGCTCTGATTGGTTAGCTAGCCCAGTGTGTTGTGATTGGCTAAACCGTTACCGCTAAACTCTAGTGCGCATCTAGTATGTAAGGTCTAGTAAACGTCCCGCCCCTCACCTCAGCGGCATGTGCTCCAGTTGTATTGTAAACCATGGCGTCGATGAGAGAGAGAGAGAGAGAGAGCGATGCAGAGCATGTGCAGAGCAGGGGGACGCGAGGAACAGTATTAAGAACTGCTGCTTTAAAACATTGATTTTGAAACTTGTGAATCCATTAGAATCGTTAGAAGACAGAATCGCGATTCATATATGAATAGATTGTTATGTGCACCTCTAGTTTTCTTTTCCTCCTCTCTAAAGCAGCGCAGCATGGCCTCGCCCCCTTTGCTGCCTTTTCTCGAGGTTTATCTGGATTTGTGACGTCATGAACCCGGGAAGTAACTTGTTTTATCCCTACCAGCCGATTTTGTAGGCATTAAACTGCCAGAATTTTAAAAGACGATATCTCCGTTTGCATTGAACTGTCAGCTTCGTAACTTTGCAGATATTGTTTATGCTCAAACAGCAACATTACACACTAACTAACGTTAAAAAAGTGAAATCACAATGAACCACCCCTTTAAGACAAACTTCTTGGAAATAGCTCAGGCGGGCATGAACACATACTGTACATCTACTTTCATAAATGCGCATGAGAAAATAACTTGTACTGGCGAGACCTTCCAGGTGGGCTAAAAGGTGACACTTAACATCCTAAAAATGGCACAGAACTAAAGCTTAGAGTTAGGTGGCAATTAGACCGGCCACTGACCCCTTTGCTCAGCGTGAGATGAATAATTGCTATATGCTGCACTGCAATTTCTGTGCACATTACACCATGTTATGTGCCTCTCTTTGCTATATTCTCTGCTTTTTTCCATTTTTCTTTTCTTTCACTCCTTCCCCCATTTTTTTCTCATCCCGGCGATATCCAGCGATCAGTGTCAGGCATTTTTTTCCCTCCTTGACAGTTTGGCAAATGTCCCTTTCTGTCACTGCAGGGGCCGTTGAGGAGGGCCCGTGATGGCGATGCATTCACACTTCACTTGTCAAGCTAAGGCATGGCCAATCATCGTCCCCGGCCCAAGTTCTTCTTCCAGCAGTGTTCTCCCCCCTGCCTGCCTGACAGGTACTCTCTTTTTTAGTGATTCATCATCCATAGGATGGGCTTCATCCCTCATTTGAGTGGCAGTTTGCGGATGGCTGGGCAGTGTGAAAGAAAGCCCAGAAAGGGGGACAGGCAGGTGAATGGACAGCGGGGTCACCGCTCCAGGTGCCGAAGGCTGACTGTTGTGCACCATTACAGCTGGGAAGAGGGAGATGGACTCTTACACTCAATCACAGATACACTCGCTCTCACATCAACACACACTGTCCCGTCTTCTCATACACACTCATACTACGCAGGTACGAATGCATTTTGGCGTGAATATTTTCTCTGGCGTAGATGGTTGTAACCACTAGACCATCACAGCAGGTCTTTGTGAGCACGGCCCAGCACTTTCATCTGTCACAGTGACTGAAGCTCTGAGGAAAGTCAGATATGGATGAAAATATTTGATTTTCCATTTAAACTCTTGCGCTGTCTCTGAAAAAGTGTTGGAAATCGAGCCGAGGGCTTTAACTCGAAGATCCATATGAGGCACAAGATCAATGTAAAGCAAGCTAACTTGTCCTATTCTTATCTAAGAGGAAGTGTACTTTAAATTAGATATCAGTGTTGCTGATTTTAATAAGTTCATTTAAACTGAATTTAGTCAAAGTTTTATGCTGAAAACTTAGATCTGCTAACTGTGGAAAAATATTTTTTTCCACAAAAGTACCACAATAGTGTGTAATGCTTAGTTCACATTGTTTCGCACCACTTTGCTTTGCACACTGTTATTTTCCCATTCACCTCCATATGATTATTCAATATATTAATCAATGTGTACAGGTGGGTAGGTCTGGAATCTTTTTTGTCTATGAATACATTATTTTTTCATGAAAATAATTAAAATGTCAGTATTCAATTTAATCAAATATAATTACACACACACACACACATATATATATATATATATATATATATACATATATCAGTATTTGCTTAAAAAAGACTGAACTGAAACATTATTGTGGTAGATTAAATAACCTTTTTATTATTTGTTTTATTTAATTTTTTTATTTACATTACTGTTTTCTTTTCTAATCGTTGTCTATATACACTGACAGTTTGGCCATTGCATCACATTAACAAAGTGTAAATTTCATTGCATTATTTTTTATAATTAATCACATAAATTAGCATGTTAAACTGACAGCACTAATTTTAATAAAAAGTCTTATCAGATTTACTGTTGTTCTTTAAATGAACAACATTGATTCACAAATATTTCCATAAAATCTAATAATTTTTGATCATTTAACAAGCACCATAAAGCTCATAGCTAGTGAACAGAAGGTTTCTGGATTAATCACAACATGAACTGCCACCATTGTGCTCTTGATCAAGTTCACCTCATGTTACTCCAAGAGAATCTATACTATAGTTTTATAGTCTTGAATTCATTTTAACAAACAAAGAACGGCCGAAGCTATACTTAACATAGTTGTGTGGAACCACTCGATACAACATTTTAAAAACTAACTTGACTGTGTATATTTCACTCAGTCATCTGTCACACAGATGTCACACATCTGAACACCAGGCCCCATGTTGGGGATGTGCATGTGCTCACATGCTGAGAGAAACCCTTGAAGGCTTTGTGTTTGTGAGTTTTTTCCTCTGGTTACAATTATTCCAAGCCACAACAGAACAAACAGCACCAGCAGTGCGTCACACTCCTCTTCATTCCATTCGAAACATTTCAATTGCCTTGTGATTTTCTCGTGTTTTGACCACTGCATCAAAACCCATCTCCATTTGGTAATTACCCAGCCTGCCCGCATGAAAGGCCCACGAGTGAGAAGGAGGCAGTGTGTTTCTTTATTGTCTCTGTGTGATTGGGTTAGATCTCATTGGCTGAGTGTAGCTTCAGAGGTGTGAAATAAGCTGCCGCCAATGGAGCGCTAGCCGCGGGGCAGCCTTCGTCTCATCACTCCCAGCATCCTGCTGAGGCCGCCAACATTAACTGCACAACACACTGAGGGTAATCAGATGCCCGAGAGATGAAAAAGGAGAAATAATTACCACTGGTGATTTCCATAAACGTAGTCAGGGAACAGATATCTACTCTGAATCTAATCAAAAGTTAATCTGTTAGGAGACAGTCACTGTGGCGTGATGAAGAGATTTGTCGCTCGAGATGCCTTTCTGTTGAGTTTCGCTCTTCGATGATGGCTGTTTCTCTCTGTGACCCTTTGACCTTTGTGCTGTTTGACTTAAAAAAAGTGAAAGCAAGATAAATTTACCACAACTTGTTATTGCTAGCAGTTGTTTACAGTAGCGTTTTTCGCAAGGACACTAAGCTGTTAAAAGCTAGAGAAGGTACATAAAACACTTTTATCTGAAAGATCAAGGAAAATCTGATTCCTCACATGACCCCTTTAGTATAAAAAATATCTGTGAGTAAAAACATCAAAGCTGTAATAGAAAAACAAACACCCTGACAGCCCGGGGTTTCTTTTTCTTACTTTTCTTGTTTTCAGTCGGATCTTACTCAGACCTGTGGATTGGACAAATGGAGTCATCTGTAGACTAGTGAGGTGACTGTAATTTGTTTGCCAGGCTGTAATATTCTGTATCTCCCCAGGTTAAAACACAATTACTTCCTTGCAAACACAAGCAGATTAAATAAGCCATGTTTGTCCCTTCTGCCATCTGCTCCTTGCAAACGCATGCGGCTGCTTGACAGAGCTCGTGATTTGACGCTCTACGGAGAGTGTCATCTGTCTCTGTTAACCTAAACGGATATCTTTCTCTCTTTCTGTTTCTATTTCTCTTTCTTTACAACACCTACTTTAAACAGTCACAGGGAATGTCTGTCGAGCACAGAGTGTCTTTAGAATGTCGTTTTTGTGTTACAGTGTTAACTCTTTATTTAAAAAGGGCAGCATTCACTCACCCTCATGTTGTTCCAAACCTGTATGACTTTCTTTCTCTTGTGGAAGAAAAAAGACAATGTTTTAAAAAATATTTTGTGTTCAAACAATTAAAGAAAATGTGATCCAAACCAACGTTGAAAACTTTGGACTTTCATCGTATGGAAATTGCATGCAAATTAAAAATATCAAATAAATAAATAAAACAACCAAATAAATAAATAAATGTTTTATGTTCCACAGAAGAAAGTCAAATGACTTCTCAAAGCCAAACAAAAATAAAAAATATTATCTTTCTTAATTTCATGTTTATTTCATTGTGTTCATTGTCATTTCTTTGTAAAAGTATTTGTGACATTTACTAGAAATTTCTGAGTGAAAATTTTTTCTACACCAGCGTACACAGTAAAAAAAAAAATACTTTTCAAAGTAAATGAAACAAAGATTATAGGACTATGAAAATACTCCAATACATGAAATTACAACCCGATCTCACGGTAAGTCGTACATATTGTACGAGGTGGCTAATTCGTATGAATTCATACGGCCTCACTCGTACGAATTTGTATGTTTTGTGAAAAATCATACGAGGTGGCAAATTTGTATGAATGACCACCCCTAATCCCGCCCCTAAACCTACCTCTCACAGAAAACTTACAAAATCGTACAAGTGAGTTCGTACAAATTCATACGAATTAGCCACCTCATAAAATTTGTACGAATTGGTCATGAGATAGCGTTGGAAATTAACATGTTGGAGTACAAGAAAATACTATTTTAGTTTCTCTACTTTAAAATATCATATTTAATTTAATGTGTTACTTGCCATTTGTTTGTAATTGTTTGTGAAATTTCCTAGCAATTTATAAGTGAAAATTATTTCTACACCAAGTTTTTTTCAGTGTAGGTTTGGAACAATATGAGGGTGAGTAAATGACAAGATAAGTTATATTTAAAGTAGTGTGTGGCGGCTCTCCCTGTGACTTCTCGTACCTCAGTGTCAGTTTGAATGCAGCAAGTGCAATGTTATACACATATATAGTATAATCTAATTATGATTGTGATTTTTCGTTATCTTAGTTAAAGAGTCTCATCAGGTATTCAGTCATGATTAAAAGAAAGCTCAGTGTGCAGCATGACTGAACATGCTGAGATGCTGTTGTCTCATCAGAATGAACATGTTTGCTCTTCAGAACTCCAGTGGCTCCTTGAATCCTTTGTGTGCACGCTGGCAAAAGCTAGCCCTTTCATTTTCCAAATTATGCCTCGCATTGCCTCTCACACATGATGAAATTAAATTAATATAATATGCAAAAGCATGCCTAAGCTAATTAAAACAGGCAGAATCACAATGAGTAAGACACACAATTAATCAGAGGCTAGAGGTGTGGGGAGCTGGATAGAGATGCTGTTTCTTATTGGAACTTTTGAAAAAAAAAAAGAGGGTTTTATAAAATAACATTCAAAGGCCATGTCTTATTTTTGCATTTTATTGTTTGTTACCAACATTAATAGAATGGATGTCACTATAAAAAAAAAATACTGTATTTTTAACTGTAAAGATGCTACAGTAAAAACCTCTTAATTGGTTAACCATAAGCTCTCTTATATACAGGGTAAAACTGTAATAGAACTGTATATTTTACAGTAAAATACAATTAAATGTACCATTTTTGCAAGTCATCATTTAAAAACTGTAAAGTGACATTCCCAGAACTCCCTGGGTGACACTTAACATTTAATGGTATTTCATCATTCTTGTTTCTAGTGTTTGTTATCAGTTATGTGTATTAGGGTTTTGTGTTACAACTTATGTTGTTTGATTTATTATTGTTATTGTTTATTGACTTCTTTTCGTGTCTGTTGGAGGCTGTTGGTTTTACTGGTTTAAATGTTAATAATTTATTTTAGTTTTTATTTTATAATTTATTCTAATTTAAAATAACATATTATTTTTTAAATTGGTTTATACACAGAATGTTCTGTAAATATGTTTGTTTTTACAGAACGAATCTGGCAACCACAGCTGCCATTTTAGAAATATGTGACCCTGGACCACAACACCAGTCATAAGTTGCACAAGTTGGTATATTTGTAGCAATAGCCAACAATACACTGTATGGGTCAAAATTATCGATTTTTCTTTTATGTCAAAAACTCATTAGGATATTAAGTAAAGATCATGTTCCATGAAGGTTGTTCGTAAACTTCCTACAGTAAATATATCAAAACATAATGTTTGATTAGTAATATGCATTGCCAAGAAGAATTTAGATTTTTTTGCACCCTTAGATTCCAGATTATCAAATAGTTGTATCTCAACCAAATAATGTCCTATCTTAACAAACCATAGGCTACATCAATGGAAAGCTTATTTATTCAGCTTTCAGAAAATGTATAAATCTCAATTTTTAAAAAATGATGCTTATGAGTGGTTTTGTGGTGCAAGGTCACATATATCTTGAACACTCTTTTAAAGCAAAAAAGGCTCATAAATGTGTAGATACCTTTGAGAAAAGGTCTAGAGTCATTTATTTGCATATGCCACTTGGCTTGATATTTTGTCTTCTAATGTGATGCAGATGCATTCTTAGTGATCTAATATATTCAGTGACCACTGTATAAATAAATAAATCACTTACTTGTTTTTTTACACAGAACAAAATCTTTATGACTATAAGTTAATTTGACGCAGACTCAATAACACACTCGACTGATTAAGCCCAATCGTTGGAGCTGAATGTTGGTTAATTGCAGTGCCTTGCCAAGACTCAGAAAACAGCAAAGTCATCAAGTCAAAGTTTGTCCTCTAAACAATATTTAGGAAACTAAATATTGTATTTGTATTGCAGACTGATGAATAGTGTCCATCAAGGTAACCTGTGTAATTTTTTCAAAGTTAAAATACTTTCTCCTGTTGTAGTTTATGATGCAGAGACAACAATAAATAACCAATTTGTGGGCTGACTTCTTTAAACATGTAAACACTGTGGTCTATAGTACGGTGACAGAGAAGTGCAAAACAAATCACAATTCTGAAAACAATCAGTGACACGCACTTATCCAGCTGCGCCACTGGAGCTGATGTTTCACAACCACTTTTTACTAAATGTAAATAGACACTCCGTATTTTTTACTCCATAGTAAGGGCAATTCATACAATACATTTAAACTGAGCTACTTTAATACCATCTCCGAACTTTCTACCACGATCTGACTTGTTCATTTGTTTTCAGATTTGTCGTTGTGTTTTCTGACTTGTTATATTGTTTTCGAATTTGTCATTGTGTTTTCTGACTTGTTATAATGTTTTCTGAATTGTTGTTGTGTTTTCTGAATTGTTATTTTGTTTTTCAGACTTGCATTTGCATTTGTAATTTGTTATTTTGTTTTCAGAATTGTGATTTGTTTTGCACTTCTCGACCACCGTACTATAGCCTTTTAAAACATGTCAAAACATTTAATATATTAACTTTAGCTATATGATTTTATTCTATTTTTTTGCATTCAAGCTGTTGGTAGGTCATTCATCAGCATGTCAGCATAAAGATGAGTATGCGGACAATAGCTCAGCTATAGTTTTTTCTTTGAATCGTTCTATTCAGCACCCTGAGACACGGGACCATAGCAATGTCACGTCTTCCTCCTCTCCTTGGCTGTGTGCCGCTGGGGAGAGACAGTCTCTGTTGGCACTGCAGCATGTGCTGATGAACTCCTCTGGAGCTGCCAATCAACAACCTGATCATCACGCTTTCCCACTGTCTGTCTTTGTCCTCCTGTATGCTTCATCTTCACACACACATACACAACCCCTGCTCTAACCTACATGTGTAGAAAACAACAAGATGGAAAAATCTGACAGCACAGACTGTTACAAGAGTTTGACCATCACCATCTTTTAACACGTCACTTCACCCAAAAATAAAACTTCAGACATCATTCACCCACCCCCATGTCATTCCAAACCTGTAAGGTTTCATTTTTTTTGGATTAACTATCAAGACCCAAGACTAACCAACCAAGCATATCTAATTATCATACTCTGCCACCCCATTCATTTGTATTACAAAGGGCACTTTGGCATTCCAGATGAAAGAGATCCAGACATGCTCAAAGCCTAATGGTCCCATAATTCATACACTTCCACAATGTGCAGCAAAGCAGGACTGATTTATTGAAAACCCCAGAGAACAAGCATGTCGGTTTTGTGGTGGTGAACTCCATCATTTTGTTATGGTTGAACCTCTGAATAGACCCACACTGAGCTGATGGTCAAATAAAGCTCCTGTCGCATTGTTTGGCTGGACTCTACAAATTGAATAAATCAGGGGTGACTGCACTTATTAACCCCTATCCCTCCCGCTGAATGTTGCGATCCGGCCCGTGAAATGTGTAATGAAAGATGGAAGAAAGTTACAGTGAACGATGGACAAAACTCTTTTAAATCAAAAGCAAGGAGGCGAAACATTAACCTTAACTTAAAATTTACATCTCATAGTGTTATCTTGAGAGAAATTGACTGGAACAGGCGAAAAATTGGCTATCCAGCTCCATCCATCATGTGATTGGACGATACAATTGGAAAAAAACTGGAAAACAGACTGATTTTGGAGCCCGGTCTCATGAAAATGCGTATAAATAGTACGCCAAATAAAAACGAAAACTTGTGGTATTGATATGCAAAAATGGACTTTGGCGTGCATATGATACACATGTGTTTGGCATGCATATGATACGAAATTTGTTGGCGTGCATATAATACGCAGTTTTCGCGTGCATATGATACGAAATTTGTTGGCGTGCATATGATACGCAGTTTTTGCGTACATATGATACGCATCTACCCCACAACCCTAAACCTACCCATCGCGTAGCATATACACACCAAAGTCCATTTTTGCGTATCAATACCACAAGTTTTCGTTTTTATTTGGCGTACTATTTATACGCACTTTCATGAGATCGGGTTGGATTTTGTGCACATACTGTACTAATAAAACAAATTTTTAAAGTTAATACTGTTAATGGAATACAGTGATGTCCAAAAATCTTTGACTTTACAGTAACTAACAGTAAGCTTTCTTATATACAGGGTAATACTGTAATAAATCTAACTTTATATTTTATAGTAAAATACTATTAAATGTACTATTTTTGCAAGTCATCTTATAATTGACATTTAAAAACTGTAAACTGACATTCCCAGAATTCCCCTGGGTGACACTTTTGATGGTATTTCGTGCAAATACTAATTCATGTTTTAATCACTCGACTGATCTAATGAAATGAAATGTTTTATTTCATTTTCAATTCATTTTCATACTCGACTGATCTGAATCTAATTAAATAATGTTTTAGGATGTAAAAAATTTTAAAACAAAGAACTATTATGACATAAAATTGAACATATAAACCAAATATTAAAGAATTCTGAAATTCATATAATCAAATGTTCACACAAAACATTATGCTTTTAATATTATTTATAAGCAAAAGTTATTTAAATCAAAAAAAAATTCTAAATAGAAGCATTTTCACTCTAGACCAGCCTGTATATTCGAGAAATATTTCATCCAAATTATCCCACTCTTTTTGAATTGAACTGATTTATAAATGTCTCATCAAATGTGCGAACGCTTCTTTCAAGGAAGCCTGTTAAACAAATGAGTTCTTGCCCACAATCTTTTCCCAGAGGTATGTCCTTTAAAAAAAGGACCTTGGCTCGCTCTGCTCCTTTTGTCAGAAATTAATTGGAATCTGCCGAAACATCTTCATAGCCTATCTTCACATTAATTTGGGCGAAAACTTCAATGGAAGTAACAAGGGAGTGTTGCTCTGGAAAAAAACCTAGGTGAAGGAGGTGACAGACTTTAGAGTGTGACTAGCATGAAATGTTTTCAAGCAATCTTTAAACCAGGTCTTCTATTCCAGCACACCCAAACTAAAGACTTAATTTGTTATAGTGCAGTGGCAAATGCCAAGCCTTGAGAACGAGAAAGAAAGAAATCAGCAAATTTAGTTTCCGTGAAAGAACTACTGCGGAGTCAGTGAATAGAGGCAGACAAACGCTTCTTAATAGGCTTTTCATCCTGGAGCTCTTATAATAGCTACTGAATTTCATTGGCATTGTCAATTAGCAAAAGTTTTTTTTCTTCTCCTTTTAAGCATTCAGTTGACCAAATGAAACTGAGCCCGGCAGAACAAAAGCAAAGCCTTTTATCACACCTCTAGCTGAAAGCAGCTCCAGCAAGTTCTCCATTCGCCTATTTCTGTATGTGCGGAGACGGATGGAAAAAATTGCTCATATAAGTTCTCAAAGAAAGTTGGAGTTGGTGCTGACGTCAAAAGCAGTCTCTCGGGCAGTTTAGCGCTTCTTTTCTGCCGGGCGGCGGGTGGGATGATCCTGGCTCCACTTTCTCAGACTGTGTCAACTCAATTGTTCTGCAAATGTGGACGCTTTTCTTCTTTGGGTTAATCCATGGATGAAGCATACAATGGTATTTGGAAAGACAGAATGGCCATCGTTATATCTCTCATTATTATACTCCCTCATTTAACACACTAAAATAATTCAATTAAAATGGTAGAGTCCATTGTTGTTAGCCATAACCGTTTTCTGTCATTACCAAGGAGCTAATATTAAACAATGTAATTTTGTTAATAAATGACTACACTAATGATCTGCATTCACGTTTTACGTATCAGTCTTACCAGTTATGAAATTCAGTCACCATAAATATGTAGAGACCAAATATTGTATCTGTCAATGAAAATTACTTTTAAAATGTAGTTTAAAACATGTGCACCAAGTTGTTAGAAATCTATTTTTGTTGGTTTCATACAGTTTTGAAAACCATTTGAAAAGTTTCATTGACTCTAAAGTCATGAGGTTTAACAAAGTGAAAAAAGTTAACAAATTTTCCTTAAACATCGAATACATGTGCACATCTTAATAATTATTTAACATTTGTATAGTTTATAGCAGTTGTATTCTAAAATAAAGTTTTTATCAAAAATCATTAATTATTAATTCACAAATATCATTCCGTTTTGGGGGAGTCTTACTGCATGACATTTTACAGGCTAAACTAACCATGCCTTGTCATAAAAATATCAAATTATCAGATAGTTTAAGAGTCTTGTTGACTTTAACACACATGAGGGTCTGCAGGTGTACTATACGTGACATCATTTCCTGTTTCATTTATTTTTTGTACCACATGACTTAAAAAGGTGACTTTTTGGTAACACTTTACAATAAGGATCCATTTGGTAACTATATTATATCAACAATGAGCAATGCATTATTATTCTTTATTAAAGTTATTTAATAAAAATACAACTGTTCGTCCATGTTAGCTCAGGTCAATTAACAGATACAACTTTTTACTAATAATGTATTAACCAATAATTAATTAAGTATTTTTCATTGTTGATGTTAACTAATGTAGTTAACGGATGTTATCAAATGAACCTAATTGTAAAGTGTTACCAATGATTTTTTCTTTATTATGATATCAGCACAATTGTAGCACCAAGACATTTCTAACTTTATGCCACCCAAAATATTTTAATTCAGAAATTAAAAACATGCTATCATAGAAGTGTATTGCATTTATTAATTGCATTTAAATGTATTTTTAAATAGAGGGTGCACACATTTTTAGAGCTCTATGAGCCACAACCATCTTTTCAGAGCCGTATCTTCATCCACTTACGTTCACAATAAAATGTCCTGCCCTTCCATCTGTACAAGCAGCAGCTGA
Source organism: Sinocyclocheilus anshuiensis (assembly GCF_001515605.1). Taxonomy (NCBI): domain Eukaryota; kingdom Metazoa; phylum Chordata; class Actinopteri; order Cypriniformes; family Cyprinidae; genus Sinocyclocheilus; species Sinocyclocheilus anshuiensis. The sequence continues at coordinate 411,978 of NW_015547654.1, forward strand.
CAATATCTCCCTCCTATATGCCAGTCCAAAAAAACTGATAAAAGCCACCACGCTGCCCCAATAAAACACCCCACGGCTTCTGAAGCACTTACAGTCTGACCGGAGGAACTTTTTATGCACCTCTTGTAGTGCTCTCTCAGATTGAAGGAGGAAGTGGAGAAAAGAGGTTGTATGAGATTGGTGTTCACCCCTGAGTGAGACTAATGCATTTCGTCCCAAAGCGCTCCTTGAGCTGGGTGAGGAAAGACTGCGAGGTCAGCAACGGCATTCTCTGCAAAGTGTTGTGAAAACCACCCAGAATGTCTTTGTGCGTATAATTTCCACCAAAGTGAATCCCAACCTAAGTATTTTCCTCTTTTTTCAAGGTAATTTCAACACGATTTGGAAGGTAATGGTGACTTGAGTGCTTTAAAAAAAAAAAAAAGTGACGGGACGTGGCCAAGTATGGTGACCCATACTAGGAATTAGTGCTCTGCATTTATCCCATCCTAAGTGCACACACACAGCAGTGAACACACACACACACTGTGAACACACACCCGGAGCAGTGGTGTGTGTTCACCATTTATAATGGCTTCAAGTCACCATCTTTCCACAGTAACACTAACAACGTCCAGGCCCTGAGCAAATCTTCCAGTCAATACGGCCTTCTGTTTCTGCGCTTCATACCGGTACATTGCTATTCTGATAATCTTTACAAAGTTGCTGCCTTTCCTTTCCCATATCTCCCAAATCCCTGCTGTCAAATCTCACAGCTGCTTCCAAGTATGCTCTCTTCTGTGTCTCCATGCCAGCTGAGGGCAACACTGGGAATCTCAGCCCTTGGGTAATACCAAGCAGGTGCTGTTTTGTGTGTGTGTGGGTTGGGTAAAGACCCAGCTGGCCACCAGTTCTCAGGCCTCAGCCCAGCCTTAGGCCGGTGATAAAAGGGCCATTTGAGCTCCTGGGAGTGCTAAGTGTCTTGTCAGCCATTGAGGCTCTAATGGGCTCCCACCATCACACTCAGCATTCATGGCCAGCCATTATGGCGGGGCGAAACCAATCGCTTTACTCTGCCTGTTGCAGTAAAGAAAGCTGGAGAGGCCTGTTGAAAGTCAATCGTATGCCAGCAGCTGTGTGGATTCAGAGCCGTCTTTGGGTGGAGGAGCCACCTGGACTTTCGCTCGGTCTCTTTCGCATTTATTTTAACCTTCTTCCTCTTCTGTTACCCGCTTTTTTCACTCGCCCAGATTCTTGTTGTCACAGTAGCTCTAAATGTAATCTAAAACAGAACCTGTCACTGGATAGGTGGAAAGACTAAAAATATGGTTTTGAAAAATGACTTGCCGCTGTTCCTTAACTGTTAAATTAATTACTATTATAAAATGGATCGTTCTGGTTCTGTCTGCTGATTGGTTAATCCAGCTTTTCTAAAATACACAATATACAGGGTTTTTTCATTTTAGTTATTTTAGTTCTTCATCTTTAGGAAATGTATGATTTTTGTTTAAAGTTTGAAATTTAAGAAACGTTGCCTTGGTAACTAGCTAAAATATTTTATTTTATTTTATTTAAACAAACAAAAACTTTGTTTATGATTTAATTTTAGCTCCCTTTATAGTATCGGTTATGATTTTAAAAATAATTTGTTTAGCGTTTTAAAATGTAATTAATTTAATATTTATTATTTTGTGTATTATTTATGTTTAAATACTTTTAATTTAATGTAATTTAATGATATATTGTGTAGCATCAGCTTAATGAAAGCAGTAAGTCAGTAGATCATCTGCAGTGTGTTGTGTTCAACAATGCCTTTTAGCCACAAAAACTGTTTATATACACAATATTGCACAGCATCTTGAACCTTATTGCAGAAATGTATAATACACATCACACATCAGGTTATTCAGTGCAATCGTATCCCAGTAATAATCCATATAGTGAGAGCTCACATTACATATTTCATCATACAAGCCCTGTACCTGTGCAGCACGCTCCGAAAGATCTTTCAGCTCTGGCAATATTTAGTCAGTTAATAATTCACAGACTCTTTGTAGAAATATTAAAACAGCAGTAAAATGTCTCATGTGAACATAAGTGAGAGTGTTTAGGCAGAGCCACTCAAACCCAACTCAATGCAAATTTAATGTCTCATGATGCATCAGACCGTCTGCTCGCTAAAAGTCTTGCTTCTCCCTTGTCTCTCTCTCATTCTTTCATTGTGACCGAAGGGTTAAGTAAGCCTGTCAGTGTCTATGTAATGAGGCTAGAGGCTCTGTTTGACCCTTTGAAATCTTATTGGTTTCTCCATGTCTCCATCTGAGCCTCTCTGCTCCAAATGGCAATTAGTGCAAATGTGTCTATGTGGAAGTTTTACTGCACTGCCCTGCCTCTTAATGTCAAGTCAAGTTCAATGGCCTGACGGTGTCAGATGGACTTTCTTTAGGGGCCACAATGTCCTTTAATGCAAACACTGAGCAGGGAATATGGGGCGCTACGTATAACCAGACTACTTTCATGGCCTGAATGAAATACGTGACATAAAATGCAGTTTTATTTTAATGCATTTACACAAAAAGAAAAAATTCAGTGACACAAAATTAACGTTAGTGCCTTTTCATGCACATATTGTAAGAGAAATGTACTTTATTTCATGGAACAAAAACAGCTTTTGTGCTGGTATGTCAATTCATGTAATGAAATGTACAGTATGTTGATATGCTCAGTCTTTGAATGAGCTATGCATTTCATCCATAAAAGGGGTTATCTGTATCACAAAATGCATTTTGCCCAGAAAATATTCTTTGTATATTCTATTTTGGGATTCAGCATGTCACCAAATTCAAGACATCCATGTATTTTGTGATTCAGGCAACCCATTTTGTGAATGAAATACATATTTCATTTTGTGACACGATGCACGATGACATATTTTTTTTAAACAAATGTTTTCTATGAAATGACCTGATAATGCCAGTGTAAATGAGTCATATTTAAAAAAAATAAAATAAATAAATATAATATTTTCTGTTAAAGATACACTATTAATCAAAAGTTTTGGGTGAGTAAAAAAACAACTCTTTTAATAAACAAGGATGCATTAAATTGGTCAAAAGTGACAGTAAAGAAATATAATGTTACAAAATGTTTCTATTTGAAAAAAATGCATATTAAAATTATTTCTGACATTGAAAACTGCGGCAATGATGCTAAAAATTCAGCTTTGACATCACATGAATAAAATATGTTTTAAAATATATTTAATAAAAAACAGTTGTTTTAAATTGTAATAATATTTTACAATATTACTGTATTTTGATCAAATAAATGCAGCCTTGGTAAACATAAGAGAGAAAAAATCAGTCCGACTTTATATTAACTACTATGTACATTTAAATTAATCATTTGATACAATGCACTTATTGTGTACATAAATGTTTTTACATTGTACTTATTTAAAAAAAAATACCTGCATTTAATTACATCTGTAATTAATTTCTGTAATTACATTTATAGTTACACTGTTGACCCATCCCTTACATCTTAACCTACCCATACAACCAAACTTGTCCCTAATCTTACCTGTATCCCACCTCAATAGCAGCAAATGTGTTTTGCAATACAATATGAACACAATAAACATTGTATTTATTTTTAAACCCCAAACATTTGAACGCTTCTGTACAATTGAGTATGTGAATTTATCAGTGAATGTATCATCAGTAAGATCAAGCAGTGCACCCAGGTGAAAAAGAAATATATTTAAATTGTGCTTTTTCAGACATACTTACTATATTTAAATTATACTATACTAAGTGCATATTAAGACAGGACCAGTTCTGGACACATGGAGACGTCTCTTTTTCTCTACCTCTCCATCTCTCAGCATCAGCTAAGCCACCCGCAGCTCTTTCCTTGCAGCACTGTCACACAATTCTCCACCTTCAACACTGTCAGCATCCCCATTAAAATTCAGCAGACTCACACCAGCCAGCTCAGAATACACTCAGCTAACTAGCTTGTCAGCCAAGTCCAACTCGCAGCCTCCATAGTTTAAAAATAGAGCTCGTTTAATGCCTACATGAGTCAAGGATACCATGCGTTTCATTCGCCCCAAAGCTAATTGGAGCTATGTGCTGCCGAGAGACTCATGCACTGGCACTGTCTCAAACTGTAATGCTTGTAATGACAGAAAGTTTATCTAGGCTTTGGGTGAACTGCAGCGAGTGAAGTACATGTGTTTTCAGGGGAGGAAGGACAACAAAACCCAGTTAATTGTTTAATGTCGAGCAAAGCTCCAATAACTCAACATGTGCTGTTATTGGCAGACTGACAGATAACATAAGACAGCAGGCACAGAGGAAGTGTTGAGATGTCAGCTGCGTCAGACAGAACAAGAGAGAGACAGAGACAGAGAGAGAGAAAACTTATCTCTAGAAACTATCGGCAACTCTACAAACTTATGTCAAAACCATTAGTAGATGCTAGAGTTGTCAAAAGATTAAAATCATTATTTACAATTAAACGCATTATATTATTGGCATTAACATGGTCAATATTATGAAAGCCCATTTCCACTATGGAATAAAATTGTGACTTATCTCGCAAATCTGGCTTCTTTTTTTTAGAATTGTGAGAAAAAAGACAAATATAAACTAAGAATTGTGAGAAAAAAAATATTGAATTGCAAGAAAAAAAGAACTTTGAGATATAAACTCAAAACTGCTATAAAAAGTCTGAATTGTGAATTTGTTTAGCTTTTTTTTATCCCATGGCGCAAACCATATATTATACAATGATATTCAATATCTATTCAAATTCTACACTATATTTTTAAAATAAAACATTAAAACTGAAATCACTTGTTTTAAATGCTACATGTGCATTTAGGCATCACATCATTTTAATGTACAATATGAAATATTTAAATTCATTTTAAGATTAGCTACAGATTACATATAACATTGTTATTGAATTTTAAGTGAGCATTAGATGATGGCAAATTGATGTAAATGCAAAAATGTAGGAATTGAGCTTAAACAATAATATATCCAATATTATTCAAATCAAATATTGGCCAAAAACAATAAATTAATTAATTAATTTAAAAAAAAAAACTGTAAATTTGGCCAATAAGACATACCAGATATTATACCAATACACTAAGCATCCCTGATGCTTTATATTTCATTAAATATAATGCAGTAATAGTATCGGCAACAGGAATTAAAAGCAATTAATAAATAGATAATATGAAACAACCACTTTTCTATTAGCCAACAACAGTCCTCTGCTACTGTTCTTATTAAGGTTTATGCCATTTTCTGTGTTTCACCATTAATACCACAATATAATTTATAAATATCTCATCATTTTTAAACTTTGTTAAATAAATTCCACACACAGCCACAAAAACTTTATTTAGTCCATTCTGGATTTGATTTTTAAATGAATTACAAATTAAGAAGCTGTTTCTCCATTTACTGACAAACTGAAGCCTGGCTATGGTTATGTTTGTGTTTTTGTTTGTTTGTGTTTTTGTGTGTGTGTGTGTGTGTGTGTGTGTGTGTGTGTGTGTGTGTTGAACATGGACACCTGTGCTTATTCTTTTGCAGAGGTTCTGAACGTTCCAACCCAGTCATTAAAAGAGGACAAAACACAATAAAGCTGTTTTCATGTGGAATTAGGTGAATGTGTTGAAAGTGTGTTAACTTTGGCAGCCCTAGGACTAGAACAGATATTAACACGTGTGGCTTTCAGGAATGATGATGGTGATGGTGCTTCCAAAAGCAACATCTACAGTGCAATGTAAAATCAAACAATTGCCAGGCATGTGTTGTGCATAAGGCTCTGTGTCTATGTTGTCATTTTGATTGCATAAGATCTTCGACCCCAAATGCACAGTTTATAAAAAAAACATGTAGGAGGCTAATTAAGGTAAATAGACTCTATAAATGTGTGCTGAGTATCTCCTGAGGGGTGGGCAGGTGGCTTCAGTCCAAATGAATAATTAATCTGTCCCGTGCCTGTTTTATGGACGGAGAATGCAATCCATCTTGGGAGCAGTCCTCAGAAGATGTAATATTTATGATGTGATTCTTTGCCAGTACACAAATGTGTTCACTGTAGGCTGAACGTCCCACAGTTATGGGCACCACAACACCATATCAGTGGTCACATGCCACATCACACATTCACCATTTTCTCTGATCACTTGTAGATGAAGAATTAATAAACGGAAAACGTGTCTGTTATCAAATTTGTAACATTCAGAGCTGAAACATGTCCATGTCATGTCCAATCAAACTGCCTGCCTCAGATTTCTGGGCCTGCAGGTGGATTTTGAATGCAAGACCATTATTTGTGTGTATGTCTGACAGTTAGGTTGCATGATTCTTGTATGTTTTTACATAAAATATAAATCTTTTGTAACATTACATATATTAAAGGGGTGGGTGATTGCAATTTCACTTTTTTAACGTTAGTTAGTTAGTTAGTGTGTAATGTTGCTGTTTGAGCATAAACAATATCTGCAAAGTTACGAAGCTGAAAGTTCAATGCAAACGGAGATATCGTCTTTTAAAATTCTGGCAGTTTAATGCCTACAAAAACGGCTGGTAGGGACTACAACAAGTTACTTCCCGGGTTCGTGACGTCACAAACCCAGATAAACCCCGCCCTCGGGAAAAAGCAGCAAAGGGGGCGAGGCCATGCTGCGAAGACAAAAGAGAAAACTAGAGGTGCACGTACAAATCTATTCATATATGAATCGCGATTCTGTCTTCTAATGATTCTAATGGATTCACAAGTTTCAAAATCAATGTTCTTAATACTGTTCCTCGCGTCCCCCTGCTCTGCATCTCTCTCTCTCTCTCATTCAGACCAGCTCCAACAATGAACTGTTCCAATTATACACTTATTTTCACATAGCTATGAGAAGCGTTAAACATGGACGCGCG
>NW_015547654.1:419034-427392 GCF_001515605.1 Sinocyclocheilus anshuiensis
CGTTGTTTACAATACAACCGGAGCACATGCCGCTGAGGTGAGGGGCGGGATGTTTAGACGCGCACTAGAGGTGGTTTAGCCAATCACAACACACTGGGCTAGCTAACCAATCAGAGCCCATCGCCTATTTCTGAGGGTGGGGCTTCATAAAAGAAGGAAATGATCAGCGCGTTGCTCAGTGAAGGGACAGAGCGGTGTGGAATAAAGGTAAATTATGTGAAAAATGATGCGTTTTTTTTTTCTTTTTAAAAAAAAAAGCATTAACACGTTAGACTGCACCCCATAAACACAATCAAGCCTAGAAAAAACTCAGTGAACCACCCCTTTAAATATTCTTACTGTCACTTTTACTGACCCCAAACTTTTGAACAGTGATGTACTGTATATGAATTATTTGTTTATTGAATATTTGTGTTAACATTTTATTATAACAGTTTTTATTTTATATTTACTACACACATAAACCATAAGATAGATAGATAGATAGATAGATAGATAGATAAATAGATATGTGAATCTATACAGACAAATTTTTCACATAATGCATTTTAGTGAAAATGCTGCTGTTTCTTTAGACAAAAACAATAACGTGATACACAACTAACAGACTTATGAATCCCACACAGTATGTGTGTATGTGAAGGCTAGAGTTCAACTGGTTTCTCGTGGCAGCTACACAATGACAATAAGGAGAGGACAATAAAGAGCTCGGCCTGCCTCTCTTTCTTTCTCTTCTGCATTGCTGTTCTCAGCTCCCATTATTGCTTCTTGTTAAAAGCCAAGGGCATTGCACTTTCTACACACACACACACACACACTGGCAAAACCAATGGCATTTCTATGAATTCCTGTATGAAAGAATATCAGAGGTGGAACAAGAGAAAATACAGACCTGAAAATGCCTTTAACGCGTTGACACTGGGCCCACGCGCCTCCTCCCCTTCCCTTTCCCCAGAGGGGCGGTGGGTGGGTGTAGAGGGAGGGTTACACACTGGGGTATCTACAGCAAAATCAGTCCCTAGTGGGCAATTATTCATGTGCAAGCAGTGTAGGGGTGCTTTCTGTGGGTGGCGGAGCACTGGATAAACGCTAACCCTCTGAGGGAGCAGCACTCCATTAAAAGTGAATCCATCACCTGCAACGACCACTTTACAAAAGAGAGACCAGCGAGGCTATCACTGTCAGTGTCACATCTCTCCCAGCACACAACAAGCGCAGCAGTAGACATGCGGTCTCCAGAGACTCTCGTTTGGCGCTCTTCTAGCTTTCTTCCTTTCTCTTCTAAAAGCAAAAATGTGTGCGTGGTCAGATTTGCCTACACTTAGAGGAATAAATGACCCGTTAAGGACATTGCAACCTGAAATCACCTAGACAAGTCAACAGACCCTACCAGGAAAAAGGCTTAATAAACATATTAATTAATTTCTTAATGTAAATATGCAAAAAAAGTAGGAGGCATAGGAGTGGATAGAAAATGTACTTAGAAAAATATCAGTATAAAAGCAACAGAAGTCAATGGAAAGCTGCTGCTGCTGAGCATGACTACACAGAGAAATCTGCTTTGATTAAAATAAATTCACATTTATTGCATTTAACTGTTAGTTACTCTTAATATCAAAAGGACAGCACAAGTTTTGGGTCAGTAAGTTTATATAAAAACAATTCTATCTTGTTTGCATGGACAGTTTATATCATTGTATGTTTTAAAAATTATTTAGCAAATGAATCCTGGATAAATACTTGTGTGATAGATAAAAATGCTGCCTCCTCTGTTTTAATCTCCTTTTTATTTCTGTAGGGATCTATTGAATATTTTTCATAGTAAACATGACTAGCTGCCAGCAACATTTTCATGTGATTTTCATTTCTTCCAAATATATATTAGTATTATTTATACATTATTCTAGTATTTATTCATATTTAGAATTGGCTTTTCATTTTCAGTCTTTTAATTTTTAGTCTTTTTAATTTTAATTAGTTTTTTTATTACGTCATTTTATTTTTAAGCTTTTTTTAAGCTACATAGCTCTAATTTCTTTTTATTTCAGTTTTAGTAATTTAGTACTTCAGCTTATTTTTTAAATTTAGTTTAGTTTTCATCTAATATTTATATTTGATATTGATTAAACAACACTGATATTTAGAAGAAAAACTGAGACGGGAGTTGTTTTTATCTATTAGGAGTTAACTGGATTGTAAAATGTCTCTATGTGACTAGCAGCCTGGAAAGTCATTCTGAAGGCGAAGTTATTATTATTATTATTTTTTTTTTTTTTTTTTTGGACTAACATGCACCGTTGAATCATTCACAGTAAAACCAGAAACATGTATAAAGAAAGTAAATAGTGTCAACATGGACTTCCACACGCGCTCATCCACACACTTTCAGACAGCTTTTATTCAATGTTCTTAAAGTATATATTTACATTAACAGCTACCTGACCTGAGTGCTATTTTGTGTTTGTTGGGAGAAAGTCGAGCCAAGGTCTGTCAGAGAAGTGAGCTCTCCTCATGAACATTTCAGTAGCCTTCAGTGCCTTTGAAACCGTTCTCTTAGAGGCAGAGGGGTTTGTATGTATCCATATTTTATTCCGGAGCCTCGGCTCTCTCAGCCACGGAGAATAACTTTAACCGACCCGGCCGGCTGGCTCAGGCGAGAGCATCCTTCCAGCTCGGCTCTGAGGGAGATTAGCAGGACAGAAGCCAGTGCAATATGTATTAAACTAATTAAATGTCTAAATCAAATCATTAGTCTGAGGCCTTTTTTATCCCCACGCCTGAGGTAAAACGAGTTAATTTCTCACCGTGTCGCACACCTGACTAGAGCTGCTTTGTTTCATAACCTAATGCTATGAAAGACATTGGCACTCCACCAACACCGCTTTTCTCTGCCATTGACGCGCTGAGCCATTTGTATATAACACTGGCACTTGCACAAACAACCCTGCAGTTTGATTCTGTGTGGTCTCCTTCCAATCGGTTGCATCCAGCAGAGACTATGAGCTCTTTTTATACCATATAATTAAAACTGTGGCAAAGCAACACGCGTGTAGGAGTAAAAAAAATAACAACCGCCTGAGTAACACAGGCTGTAAGAACAGCATCTGGTGACATCCGCTTCAATTTTGTGTGTGGTGGTACGTGGGTGTGTTTGAGTGTGTGTGTGCGAGTGTGTAATGAAGGGCAGAGGGCATCTGGGAGTGTGTGTGTGTGTGCGTGTCCTATATATACTGCATTATAGTGGGGCACATCTGCCACTGCTGTTCCTGCCTTGCCTGGTGTCTACTCTCCAGAGAGGCTTATTTTGCCGACTTGACGTGTTCTCAGCTGGAGCAGCTCTCATCTTTGAGCTCCGAGATAAATCCTCTTTTACTCTTTCGAGTCGTAAAACACACGCACCGCACATACTTTAAAACAGAATAATAATTCAGCCATATGCTTTTGCCGTAGGTATCAGTTGTGTGGTTTGAATGTGTCGCGTTGTGAACCCAAAAAGCGTTTTCTGCCATTTGCTTGAATTATTTTGAGCAATGCCGAGTTCATGTGTCACGGGTGGATGATGCGCTCATCATTTAATGAGAGTTAAAGAATGGGGAGAGTCAAGGAAGAAGGGGAGGCAGAAAAAAAAAACATTCGTCAATTAGTATGCAAATGCATGCAAGCGACTCCTTCAGAAATCCAATCAGGCTGTCACCTCGGCAGGGGGTGTTATTATGAAGTCCCTGTGAAGTGTGGCTTGTGAGTTGCCATGCAAAATAAGCCATGTCCACAGACGAACAGACACAGTGGGACTGGTACTGGATCTGCTGGCTGACACCAATAACACACACACACACACACACACATTCATGTTTTCTACGATTTGAGCTATGTTGAAGAACACATTGCATGTTGGACTGGGTAGCCGGTGCTTTTGCTGGAGCTCCTGTGTGCTGAAAATGATGGGCTGTGTAATGCTGACATTAAAATGCATGGTGAGAGTGCGAGAGCAACGTGTCATTAGTTTCTTAATGGCCCGTAGGCTACCAGCATACAAGTTTGAAACTCTACTCACTTCTGCAACATAATGTTGGTCAGTGGATCATAATGAGCTTGATGGGTAGTCATAGACTCAACAGCTCCTTGATTTTCCCCAGAACATCAGATAATACTTACAGTGCATGGGAGCTACAGGGATACAAGCTTAGGTACATTTGATCCGACATGGTTCAGTTACCTTTATGATTTTTTTTTATTAAACTTTTTATTAGGTAAGACTTTAATAAAAATTCCCCCCCCCAATTGTTTTTATTGGAAGTACGCTGGGGATTTGGAGGATTTTTACAACTGAAAATATGTCCAAAATGTATTTGAATATGGATATGAAATGAATGTCCAATATACTTGGTATTACTTGTGTGTGTGTGTGTGTGTGTGTGTGTGTGTGAATATAAGTATATTTTACATTTAAAGCAAATATATATATTTGTAATACACCCACACATATAAATACACATAAGATTTGTAGTATATTTTGTATATATAAGTAGTATATAAGTAGTATATATTTTATATTTAAAGCAAATATATATTTGTAATACACTCCCACATATACAGTATATACACATAAGATCTGTTGCCTTCACCTTTTCTCTGTATTTTATATATAGAAATTTAGATACATCGATCGACTTATCTATTAATCGAATTCTGTAATTTTATTAGTTGAATTTTTATCATCTGATTAATTCATGCATTATGACAAGGCAAATGTAAAACTGATATACTGTACAAATGAACAGTACTCAAGTGTGTACCAGTAATACAATCAAACTCAGTAAATTATTAATTAAAAAGAAAGCAAAGATTCATATAAATAGCACAATTAAGATGCATAATAAATAAAATATTAATTGCATCGATGGCTACTTAGCTAATCACTACATGCACTACTGCAAGACGTTCCTTGTTCATATCCTCCAAGTATGTTGCTTATTTAATAGTGGTTGCATTATATTTGGGAATGAACTTTATTTGTACTATGGCCTGTCAGACAATGCAAACATTAAATAAGCATTTTATACAGTAGCAGCATGTGCAGGCCAGCAAATAATTGAAACACACTGCAGAAAAGAGTCCAAAGTTATTCATTCTGTTTGAAGCCAGACTTCCCTCTTTTAGAGACAGACTATGTGAAGCCATATTGTCTATACAAATTATCTGTTCTTTAAAAGAAGGCAAAGGCCATAATTAAAGAATTGTGAGATACATAAAACCCTGTTTGACTGAATCACCATGAACACATTTTGGCCTTCTGTATTATATAAAATGAATAAACTGTGATGAAAGCTGCAGTAAAATATTGGCTCATCTTGCATTATCAACAGCAGAGTTGCCAGGGCCGCTGGTACAAAACTCAAACCTTTCACTCAGCATACTGCAGCTATACAGTATACTGAGAATTGGTGCTATCAGATGTGCTCATATAAGAATAACCATTAATATGAATATCTACAGGGTCACAGTTAAAATGTCACGATATCACACCATCACAAGCTCTAATTGTGCAAAGGCGGCTCTTTCTGGTGGTTCATTTCACACAGACTTATTCCCTTCACTCCCTATTATCACATGGTAGGAAAACTAGTCCAGCTCAGCACGTCTACAAGCAGAAAAAATGTGTCACCTCACAGTAAGGCATCATTTATTGAGATCAGATGAGATAAATCAGATGATAAAAGGCGAGAGATGAGGAATCTAAGATCAGATTTGCTCCACCTTCTCCCAATGGAGCAAAACCGTATGAAGTCAGTTACTCAGAGGAAGAGTGAAGGCAAAGGATCCTACATAAAATGACAGGAGGACAACAGAAGTGGAAAACCTGTCATTGGTTGCGCTGTTCAATGGTTTCATAGAAAAAATGTTGCAAGAAGAAATGAAACAAGACTATTGTTCTGATACTGTCAGAATCTTCTCATAAAATGAGTAGTTGATGAATAACATGTCCATGGATTTTTTTTTTTTTTACCAGCATCCAGATTGTGGATGAGGGAACACATATTCACCACATTTCATTACTTTTTTGTTCCAATATTCCTTGTAGTCACTCAATTAATATACAAAGTCATGAAAATGGCAAGTATGAGAAAAAGAAAGATTGTTTACAATCGTTATAAATGGAGTATAGCACGTCACGCTGCAGGACATGGCAACTTCCCAAAAGTGTTTCATGCCATCCACGTATGTTTGTAAAATTCACATGCTAATGTATTGGTTACAGACACACAATGTGCATTCACACACATGCTTATGTTTTTTATGGGCTTTAAACGGAATACCACAGCTCCCCCTAGTGGACAGCATAAAAGCCCCTGCTATTGTTGTCCTTGACATTGGCACCCATTCAATATCCAATAATTTAAGTCATGTTTAGTTACAATCACCTAGGCAACCAAGTAAGTCAGTAAAACCTTTCCTGTGCACTTTATGTCTATTTGAACTCCTCATCTTTTATACAGCATATTTCTCCATCTATTTCCACATGAATGGAGCCAAAGCTTTTTCTTCCTTTTCGGTCTTTGTTTTTCTGCGCTTTCCTTGAAAATCTTTCCTGACCATTTCAGCCAGGTCTCCAGGTCTTTTTCTTTCTTGTTTTTCCCTATAGGGAAATATATATATAATATAAAATATATATAAATATATTTAATATATAAAATATATATATGTGGAGATTTATTTAGGCTATCGCTGTTACAAAACCAAGTGAGCTTCCTATTGAGGCTGTATTTTAAGGTATCATAGTGAAGCTCCCGATGCATACAAATGCTGTTATCCAAATGTCAGAAAATGTAATTACACTGCATTCTATGCTACATTATTTTGATCATATATATATATATATATATATATATAACTGTACAGCATGATACTGTGTGAAAATTTTGAAAGAGGGCAAGAAATATGCGTGTTAAACATTCTTTGTTTTTCTGAGGTTTGTGGCAGAGATGGACCTCCTGCTGTGCTCTCATCTTCCTCACCGAGCAGAGGAGGTGGGCCGGAAATGTATGTAACAGTAAGTACACAGTATGTACCCGTGGAACAAGACTGTAAAATAAAGTGCTACCAATTTACGTATGGTATGGTAGGTATGACTGAGAATTTACATTTATACAGATGTTTTGCCATATGTTTTTGATCCTAAGAAAAACAGTAAATTATATTTGTTACTTATTAATTAACAGAAGCCCAAAAGAATGAGACATTAGATCCTGTTGTTGATATTCGAGTCTGTAATTTCACATATTTAAGTATAGTGTGCCACTGTGCCTGCAAGATAACAGGGCAAAAATAGTAAAAATTCTAGTATGGGAGTTGCAATTAAAAAAAAAGTGAAAATGAATGAAAAGTGTCTATTCACGGAATTACATTTTGATTCACTCACAGTGCATCAGATTGCTTTTTATGCATAGTGTTTTTTTGTTGTTGGTTGTTTTGCAGCGTTGAGCCTTCTAACCATTCACACGTGTTTTCATTGAGGCTGAGCTTAGGAATGCAATGGCCAATCAGAGGCGTTCAGTTTAGTCAGTGCTGAAAACTCTGGAATTGTTGTTGAATGTGCGTGTTCACTGACTGAATTCTTTGTGCCCGTGAATGCCCTCATCATAAACAACACAAAGCAGATACGATGTAAATAAGATTCATTTCGTAGCTTCAGTGATTATAACGGTAGGTTTTGCATAACTTGCGCTAGACTAGACTAACGTCATGTTTGTCTGTGAAGCCAGAGCCAGATTTTATGACAAACCATTTCCCCAAAACGCAGACAATTTGTTTATATGTATTATATTAATTGAAATTAATAATCATTATTACAATATCAAGAGCAATAATCAACAATAACAATTTTTGTCATAAAATTGCAGCTCCCGTTTTAAACGTATAATTTAGACACAATTTTAAACAGTCAATTGTTATTGGCAACAGTTTAAGTATTTTGTTTGATTGAAGTAATTGGTTAAATTCAAGTATTTGGCATTAAAGACAACACAGATACAGTTATTATGGTGGTGATAAAAATTGCCCTCACAAATAAAAAAAAATGCCGGTGGAAATCAATTCCAGGGGGCAAAAATTCATTTGATCATCAAAAGATCATTTCTGACCCTGATTGGTACTAAAACAGCCAACCTGATCTTGTAAGAAAACATAACTATATTTACAAGTTCCCAATTTCGTATAAATGCATGTGATTTTTTTAAGAATAAAAAGCTTGAAGGTCCATACCTAAACCTAACCATTAGTGGGGCTTAAAGGAGACATATTATGCCCCTTTTTACAATATGTAATATAAGTCTCTGGTGTCCCCAGAATGTGTCTGTG
>NW_015547654.1:427578-431786 GCF_001515605.1 Sinocyclocheilus anshuiensis
CTCCTCTGAGGCTGGGACTCTAAATAGTGTTCTGTGCTCGTCTGTGCAGACAAAGACAGAACAGTTAGCATGTTTCGCCAAATTTTCGCCATGGCATTACAACTGGTACACCGTTGTCACTTGCGAAATCAAAATGACGGTGCCATGAGTGGAAATGTGCAGATTAAGGGGCGGTAATATTATAATGAGATCCCTTTGCCACGTCACCAAGGGAGTGAAATCTGACGCGCTCGTTTTCTCAGACGCTTGCAGAAAAAGGCTTACCAAAACAAAGTAACTGGGTTAATCTTTTTCACGTTTCCTTGGTTGCTAGATGCACCAGGGACCTGATTATAGCATATAAAACCTGGAATAGTCCGATTTTCATGATATGTCAGAGTTACAAAAAAACAGTCGGTTATGTCTGTGAAGGTAAACTGCAGGGAAATAAATCGCATGTTTATTTTAGATCTGTGTGGCAGCAGCAGTAAATAAATCGATAAATCCACTGCTCTCTTGTCTCCTCTGAGGCTGGGACTCTAAATAGTGTTCTGTGCTCGTCTGTGCAGACAAAGACAGAACAGTTAGCATTTTTCGCCAAATTTTCGCCATGGCATTAGAACTGGTACACCGTTGTCACTTGCGAAATCAAAATGACGGTGCCATGAGTGGAAATGTGCAGATTAAGGGGCGGTAATATTATAATGAGATCCCTTTGCCACGTCACCAAGGGAGTGAAATCTGACGCGCTCGTTTTTTCAGACGCTTGCAGAAAAAGGCTTACCAAAACAAAGTTACTGGGTTAATCTTTTTCGTGTTTCCTTGATTGGTAGATGCACTGGGGACCTGATTATAGCACTTAAAACCTGGAAAAGTCAGATTTTCATGATATGTCACCTTTAAGGGAATGAGATTGTCTGAATTAATGCAAATTGGCCACCAACTCACCAAAACGCAAAAAAAAAAAAAAAGAATAAAAAAATATGAATTGCCACGAGAGTTTGTTAAGGACAGCTGGTTCTGTAATGGTCAGTCTACAGTACATACCGATCTTTGCCACTGAATACAGACTAAAAACCCAAAAAGGTATCACTGCATAATCTCAACAAGCTGCAACACACCATTAAATTATCTATTAAAACTAACCACATAATAAAGTGCATAAACTTGCAATGAAATCCTATTGTCTCTGTGTTCTTCCCAGACAGACTATGCTGAGGTGGAGAAACCCTCCCAGCCGCCTCAGCTTCTGTTGCTGCTCTAGTGCCCCTGAATCCCTGCCAGCGTTTTGTTGGCCTTCCTCATAAAGCGCAAGGCAAACAGGATCTTCTCAATGGCAGCTTCACTACACACAAAATCCAAACAAGCCTGTATAATGCATTCACTGCATGGCTAAAATGAAATAAAGAAGCTGTTGTGTCTGTCTCTCCCTCTCTCTCCGCTGTCATTACTATTTTACAAGCAGCAGCTTCATTACCAAACCATATGCTTGGTAATCATGAAAGCTGTGGGTGCATCCCTTATATGATGTGGGACGGCTAAATTATTAAACGCGCTGTGCTGGCAAGGCCCGATTCAGATGTGGCAGCGAGCCCAGTCTCTTTTCACACACACACACACACATACACATACACACTCATGTAGGGAGATGCAAGAAAAGCGACCGTTTTAAAATTAAAACCAGGCTTCATTCCTCTAAACCGGTTCATTTGGAAGAGGGTATGAACAGACATGATGCAAAAGCTGGGGCTTTCTGTCTTTGTATGAATCTATAAAGATCGCAGATAAAAGTCCACGGCTGCTGTATCAACGGAGACGTACTGCCCGAGTATGATGATGAGGGAAAAGACTGGGGCGATCCGCATAACATTCATTTGCTGGTGCTATCATCTGCGCCGCTCTGCTTGAAGAGTCCAACCTCATTAGTCTCCATGGCCTGGTAGACAAAGAACAGGAATCCAGCGACTGCACTGAGCAGCAGAAGCTGCACCCACACAGGCAGGCTGCGCCGCGCTCTGGTCTTCCTGGCAAGGCCCGATTCAGATGTGGCAGCGAGCCCAGTCTCTTTTCACACACACACACACGTACACATACACACTCATGAAGGGAGATGAGGCACTGGGAGGGCAAAAAAAAAATAAAAAAATAACTTCAAACACCTTTCCTGTGCATTTACTGTAATGAACAATGTCTTAATTGAGATTGCCTAATTACCCAATTTAAAGATAATTAATATGATACTAATTAGCATATGTAAATGACACATTGCATAATTGAGGATCCCTGTTTTGAATTAGATGGCTCTACAATGAACCCGCACATAAGAAAGAAGAAAGATACAAAGAAGCCATTGACGTAGCTACAACCGTCAATCACTCTTGTGCTGTGGAATGCTGCAGATGCTCAAGCGCATGATCAAATCCAGTCATGTTAGGTTATGTTATCATGCATAAAAGCCTGCTAATCTAGAGTAATTAAACTACTTGTGCAGTAATTACCAGTGCAGGTTTTTTTCAAGGTATCTTCCTGTGCAAATCTGAATGCTTTGTTCAGTATAGTGTAAATTACTAGGTAAAAGGTTTTTCTTTTTCTTTTTCTTTTTTTTCTAAACCTATTAAACACCACATGAAAGCAGTTTTTTTACCGTATTTATTCTGTATTGATTTAATATCGTAAAACTACAGTGTGTGGTTTGGGTTCCACTGTTGCTTTTTAAACATACACAGTAGAATTACTGTGATGTATTTTCTGTAGCAGTCTATTCAGCTAATGTATGCTAAGCTTGCAGGCTAAAAGGCTAATGTATGTTAAGCTAACAGTAAAATAAACTAGCTGGCTAACCAGTTAGCAATATGCTATAATAGCAGTCTCCTAAGCTGGCAGTATGCAAAGCTAGTCAGTTAACTGGTTAACTTGAAAGCTAATTGAAAAACAGGGTTAAAAATGTTTAATTTGACAATTTATAACATATTGTCATATGCGTTTAAAATCGTGAATTATTATATTCACATAGTTAACACTACATTCCAATCCAATCTTATGAGAAAACACATATTTTAAAAGGTGGCAATTTCACAGGAATTTGTACAATGTGTTTTGGATGGAAAAATGCAGGGTTTTTTTTTTTTTTTTTTTTAAGTAAGCATGAAGGTCCACCCCAACCATAACCAGCAGTGGACCGTAAGCAAGTCATATGAAAATTTCTGAATAAAATTGTACAAATTCATAATAATTAGCAACTAATATGCCAAAACGTAAATAATTATGAATCGCCATAATAAAGTGATGTATAAACCATGTGATTCAACTGCATTTAGTGATTTTGTACCACTTTTGGTAACGGTTTCAAGCATTAACTACATTATTAACATGAACATCATTTATTAATCAAATGTATAAAAAATTTCAACATTTACTAATATACAGGTGCATCTCAAAAAATTTTAATATTGTGAAAGTGTTCTTTGTTTTGTAACTTATTTCAAAAAGTGAAACTTTCATATATTCTAGATTCATTACATGTAAAGTAAAACATTTCAAAGTGTTTTTATTTTTTTTATTTTGATGATTAGAGCTTACAGCTCATGAAAGTCAGAAATCCAGTATCTCAAAATATTAGAATATTTACATTTGAGTTTCATTAAATGACCATCCCTACAGTATAAATTCCGGATATCTCTTGTTCTTTGAAACCACAATAATGGGGAAGACTGCTTACTTGGCAATGGTCCAGAAGACAAATTATTGACACCCTCCACAAAGAGGGTAAGTCACAGAAGGTCATTACTGAAAGCGGTGTTCACAGAGTACTGTATCAAAGCATATTAAATGCAAAGTTGACTGGAAGGAAGAAATTGAGAAAAAGAACTGGACTGTTGCTTAGTGATCCAAAGTCCTTTTTTCAGATAAAAGTAAATTTAGCATTTCATTTGGAAATCAAGGTCTGGAGTCTGTAGGAAGACTGGAGAGGCACAGAATCCAAGCTGCTTGAAGTCCAGTGTGAAGTTTCCGAAGTCAGTGATAATTTGGGTTGCTGTGACGTCTGCTGGTGTTGGTCCATGTTTTATCAAGTCCAAAGTCAATGCAGCTGTCTACCAGGAGATTTTGGAGCACTTTATGCTTCCATCTGCTGACAAGCTTTATGGAGATGCTGATTTCCTTTTCCAGCAGGACTTTAGCACCTGCCCACAGTGCCAAAACCACTTCCAAGTGGTTTGCTGACCATGATA
>NW_015547654.1:431881-451488 GCF_001515605.1 Sinocyclocheilus anshuiensis
TCAATAGTGCCTCAGCAGTGCCACAGGCTGATCGCTTCCATGCCACACTTCACTGATGCTGGAATTTGTGCTAAAGGAGCCCCGACCAAGTATTGAGTGCATAAATGAACATACTTTAAAGAACTTGAACTTTTCTGTTTTGCAAATCCTTTTTCTTTTTTTTTTTTTTGATGAAAACACCGATAAAAACACCATAAAACAGATTCAAAAGTTGTGAGTTTTGAAAATTCTGTGATCTAGTACCTTTATACAGTGTGTGCCATTGTAAAGACTGTAAGTCTATCCCTCACAGCCTTGTTTTCTTCCATGTAAAATTCATCACGGTGCCTGCCCTGACTAAAAAACATTAAAAGTTTATTTTAGCTAATGCATTAAATAATGTTAACAAATGTAAAGTTTTAATAGATTTCTAATCAAGCGCCGAACAGAGGGCACATTAAAAGTTTAATCAAGAATCACTTTGGGATCCAAACGTGAATGGGACTGAATCTTGCACGCCATCAACAGTCCTTAGATAATTTCATCTCAGCTGATCAAATGCAACTGAAGTCTGCTGAAATCCTGAAGCATATAGAAAAAAAAAAAAATGATGCCACTGTGCTGACAGAATTTCCAGTCTGCATAATATTTGTCAGGTCAACAGATATTGAAGTTGAATTTCCGCAGATGATTAGTGTGTATGTATTGATAATCCGTGAGAGCCTCTTGACTAGGGCTGCCAGTGGGGTTGTAGAGAGCAGGGCCAAAGCGAGAGTGCCATGTGGCACCTGGGTCATACAGCTGCAGGCCTCCTGAGCCCCAGACATGCACACTCATAATACACACTCCTGCTCTCCAATGGGCCCTATTTGCACTCACACATAATTCCTCGTCCATGCTCATAAACACGTACGCAGTGTGCCGGTGTACTTGAAGAAACAAACACGCTCAAAAGATCATGTGGTCGACAGAGAAAAACAAGACACAAACTGCCTGGAACATGCAATTAATAAAATCATTAAAATAGTGCGTGTGCTCTATTCTATTTTTCATATACAGTGACCCAATGTATTTTGACACTTGAAAGACATTGCATGCAAAACAAAAAAATCACAACAAGTGGCATTTATTTACAGTCAGCATGAAATTAAAATTCATCCTACAGAGCTAGTAATATTTTTTGAATGTTTTTTTTTTTTTTTTAAGATGTGTCTTATGCTCTTCAAGGCTCACTAAGGCTTTAATGAACAAAAATACAATAAAGACAATATTGTAAAATTAGGGCTGCACGATTAATCGCATGCGATATTTAATGCGCATCTTGCCAGTAAAGCTGGTTCTGTAATCAGCGGTAAATCTCCATCATGTGCGTACTTTCACATGGAGCAGCATTTACTACACAGAGCCGTTGTTCACTGACAAGTTAAATATCGCATGCAATTAATCGTGCAGCCCTATGTAAAATATTATTAAAAATTTAAATAAATGTTTTGCTTTTGTTATATTTAAAAGTGTTCGATGTCCATTCAGTGTCCAGTGTCACATGATCCTTCAGGAATCATTCTAATATGTTGATTTGCTGTTCAAGAAACATTTCTTATTATTATCAATGCTGAAAACAATTGTGCTGCTCAATATTTTTGTGGAAACATTTGTGGATATATTTTTTTTGTCAGGATTATTTAATGATTAGAAAATTAATAAAAAAACAAAAACAGGATTGATTTGAAATACAGATCTTTTGTAAGATTATAAATGTCTATATCGTCACTTTTGACCAATTTAATGCATCCTTGCTGAACAAAAGTGTTAAATAAAAAAAAAATAAAAAAACTTACTGACCTTATATGTTTCTCATAACTGCTACTTTCTATCTTGTAGTGTGACTTTGTCACAATTACAAATTTGTTCCTCAAAATTGCGACTTTCTACATCACAGTGCGAGGTCTTATTTCTTGTTTTAAACTTTAACAATAATAAACAATAAACCTAATGCAATGAAATTACATTTAAAAGAGTTGCTGAATATGTTTAGAGGCCGCTGTACAGTATGCCACATCCACTAAGCAAACACAAGCTCCACATCCTCATTTTCTCTCATCTCTAACAGCGTTTATCTCATCGTCTGGTCTTTCCTCCCTCTCTTTCCGCTCTGCACTAACAGTGCTGGCACCTGTCACAGTTTGGCATCTCTGTGTTGGATGCAATCAGATGTGGTGTCAGTCAGTGGCCTCTGTCTGGCCTTCGGCTCCAGTCTATCTGCCCTGCACTGTAGAAGGAAGCGTTCCGTCTCATCGTCTCCCCTGCCTCCTGCCTCGTCCTCTTACGCTCCCTCCTTCCTGTCACCCCAAACCCAGCCCCGGCAGGGGCCATATGGTATCTTCTGCCCCCCTTCCCCAGCCCCGCCCCTCTCCGCGGTGCACCGAGACAAATCTCTCACCCCCTGAGCCACGCTGTCTCACATTCCTCTGTTCCCTTCATCCTGCCATCCTCCCTTCCTCTGCGCCTCTAGGTCTTAGCTTGCTGCTATCTTCCCTCTGGATGCACACAGGCGCTGTGTTAGTCTGGACGGGGGGTTGTGTAAGGAAGCACAAAGGAAGTGGAAGATGAAGATGTTAGATTATTGTAGAACAACACTATTATACTGTGGTAATACTTATAGAAGTTGTTCATACAGAAATTAAAATTCTACCATCATTTACTCATCCTCATTGTGTTACAAACCTGTATCTCTGTGGAATGTAAAAAGGAGATTTCTTTATTTGCTGTGAATCTTAGCCTACTGAAAAAGTTCTAAAAGTGTCCGAAATGTTGGGTCCTGCAGTGTGACAAATTGAACAAACAAACTGAAGGAACAAATTGAAGCACAGTAATTAGAGACATCATTCAAATGTTAAAGGGTTAGTTCACGCAAAAATGAAAATTAGCCTGTGTTTTACTCACCCTCGAGGCATCATAGATGTATATGACTTTCTTCTTTTACATTTACATTTACATTTAGTCATTTAGCAGACGCTTTTATCCAAAGCGACTTACAATTGGGGGATACATAAAGCGATTCTTCTTAAAGAGGCAAACAGACACAAGCGTTATCATTGCAGTCGGCGGGTGTTTCTGTTCAACAGTCTACAAGTCGTCAAATAAAGTGTGCACATCCATAATAAAACGTGCCTCACACGGCTCCGAGGCATGAATAAGGGCCTCCTGTGGTGAATCCATGCGTTTTTGTAAGAAAAATATTAGGGCTGCCCCCTAATAGACGACTAACCGTTAGTCGACCAGAATAGGTTTGGTCAACCAAAATTGTATTAATCGCTTAGTTGCAGATTTTTTAACAAAATTTAAAAATTTAACAAAAAAATAAAAATCCACATTGGCGAAGACATGACACGCAGATCGTTAAGGGCTGGTCTGTGTGTTAGTACATCGGCCAGGACATCCAATTGCTCCCCTATCATTCATCGACCTCAAATATGGCTTATCATCTGAAATATGTTAGTAGCAGCAACTTTACATGGCCGCTCAATCTAATGTTAACCTAAACAATGTGCGCTGTTCAAATGTCTGCGTGGAGTGTGGAAGCTGAACAGTAGCGCGCTCACTGCAGGACAGATGGAGGCGCCGGTGCACTCACTTGCTCTTAAAATAGGCTACTCCTTGCTTGTCTATATGACTTGACAGACAATACAACCATTTGAAATAACTGTTTCTTGTTATCAGTGACATTACTGTCAGGGATAAACAGCATCCAGAATTGAATTGACAATTTGAATTCAAGGACGATGGTCAAATCAGTTCAAATTCTTCCACATTTAAAAGGAGCTAATTCTTAAATTCTGAATTTTGATCAACCCTACAAGGGCTTGCTTGGGTTTGTGTGGTACCATTTCAATTTTGTGAGACTCAATTAATGATGTAAAGATTTGCCAATCATGCTAAGATGCTTTATTGTACAGTGTGAAATAAATAAAAATGACGTTACATAGATTGCCTTCAGCTTTGTCCCAAGATGCCACGGGGGTCATAATGTACAATCTGACAAGCAGCGAACATAAGGGAGAAATCACACAGTATACATTGCTTTAGGCAAAAGGTTTTTGCTGCTCTTTTACATACACTGAAAGTGAATGGGGACAGATGCTATCAAGCTCCAAAAATCACATAAAAGCACTTTAAATGCTGTATTCTTATTTGAATATGATGTGCTTGCTTGAATATGCGGAAGTGTAAATGAGATTTGACAACTAGGAGATTTGGAAGGACAAGAGGATAAGTAAATAATGGCAGAATGGTCATTTTTGTCTGAAGTATTCATTTACTTTGCAAATAACAGAAAGAATATAGGCCTGAGATATAAATGTGAACATTTACTCCATTCCAAATAGAAAACAATATGCATATTTTGTCAAATGAAAACAACAACTGTTGCAAAAACCACTGGAAGCAGTCTCTGCATGCTCTCCCTCAGAGATTCATCACTGCAAGAGTTCAGCCATTTCAGTGAAATATCTGCTTAGTTTTTAAAAAGACACACACTCAAAACATTTTCTCTGGCACACAGACCGCTATTTCACCTGAAGATTTATGAGTGTGTCGAACAGGAGTGTGAGCGTTGTGTGGATCCCTGTCACAGTGCCACCGATGGGAAAACGTAAGCACAGGAACCATAAACACCACTGGGGCCACCTCTAATGAAGGGTGAGACAGGGCCAGAGACCTCCCCAATCACTCACTCACTCACAAACAAACGTATAAAGACTACAGCTCTGTCCCAAACTCTAGTGTGCTGCTCTAGGCAATTCACACAGGACATAATACTGTGTTCCACTATGCTATTTCCATCTGTATTTATATACACACACACTACCGTTCAATATGGTGGGATCAGTACAATTTAATACTTTTAATACTTGTATTCAGCAAAGATGCATTAAATTGATCAAATGTAACAGTAAAGTGACATTTATAATCTTACAAACAAATGCTGTTCTTTTGAACTTTCAATTTCAAACTTTCAAAGAATCCTGAAAAAAGGATCACAGTTTCTGCAAAAATATGAAGCAGTACAACTGTTTTCAACAGTGATAATAATAATTATTAAAAAAATTAAAATAAAAATCTTGAGCACCAAATCAGCAGATTAGAATGATTTCTGAAGGATCAAGTGACGCTTAAGAATGGAGTAATGATGCTGAAAATTCAGCTTTGTCATCACAGGAATAAATTACACTTATTACAAATACATTTAAACAGAAAACAGTTATTTTAAATTGTAATATTTTATAATAGGCTATTACTGTTTTCACTGTACATTTGATCAGTGGTGGACAGTAACGGAGTAGTTTTAATTCGTTACTGTACTTAAGGACACAAAGGAACGATACTGTTGAAATATTTTTTCCAGCTGATGAATGATTTTCCAGTACATTTTAAAGTCTGGTGTATTCTGATTAACTGCCAATGTTTTTGGCAGTTAATCAGAATACACCAGACTTTAAAATGTCAGACAACAAAACTGCATAAAAGGCTAATAATAAACAAAAGGATGCCATTAAAGGTGTCTACATTATCTGTAATAACTTTCATGGCAGATTTATTCAAACATTCATTAAATAATGAAGACAACAGTTCAGTAGAAAATATCCTGCATATGCAATATACTGCATATTTTTATCAAAATGCTCGGTGCTTGGGGTTGGGGCGGGGCAAAAGTATCAATTAGGCTATTATATTATATTATTATATTAATTTAAACAATTATTATCAAACAATTATTTAACTGCGTGTATATCAAACTGTGTTTTCTGTTTAAAAATATGGGTCGTTTTTGGGTTTGGACTAAAAAAAATGCAGCAGGGCTTATTGAAAAATGCAAATTCATTCGCTCTTTATTCTTTGAATCGCTTTTTGGCAGGAATAGCCATTTCCCTGGTAACCGCAGTAAACAAAGCAGCGCAGCACCTGATTTTACAACTTGCAGCACTCATATTTAATCAATTAAACCATAGCCTTTTGAAGTGTAAGCTATATCTCAATTTGCATGTATATTTGGGGTTTTTTTCACCGGAGTACCACCTGAGTCTTCTCTGCCTGTCCCATTTCTACCAGTGATCCTTTCCTTCCCGCTGTACTCATCACTGTTGTAGGTTGCCAACTGCCAAGTTGAGGGGACAAATGGGTTGAAATTTGTACGTTTCGATTGTGTGAGAATGATGTGTTTCATACAAGATCTGGCAACTGGGCAACCCTGGAATTTGTTGACGTGATTATTCATATAATGAGGTTTGGGCCATAAAAATTACAGGTGTTTTACCAGAGGCGAATGTAGCAAACATATAAAATAGGCCCAGTGGGATTTTTTTATATAGAAAGATTAAAAATACGGGAGAAATACGGGAAAATATTTAAACGGGATAGAATGGTAAAATACGGGAGAATCCCGGGAAAAACGGGAGGGTTGACAGGTATGCCTTAGACTAATTTGCCACCAGGGAAAGCAACGTAATTTTGCTACATACTGTTTGGTTCAGCTTCTACACAGAAAGCAGGATAATGCCTTAAAACGATTTAGGCAGGTAGCTTACTCGATTTAAGAAGAAAACTTCTCTTTGTCTCTTTCTTGTTCACTCTGACACCTTTTACACCCACACCCACACACCTAGAAAGACTCTCAAATTGACACACTTAACCAGCTGACCCATGACAGCTTCAGTAGCCTCACTTATCTGTGTGTAACTGTAAAAGCCCACAGCTCTAAAGTGCATGTCACAAGTTGTGTGGAATTGTCACATACGATCAGAGCAGATCAGAGCTGTGCCTTAATCTGAAAGCTAGACAGCAGAACCCTTGAGAAGAAACGGCCTGATCAGAGTGATTTAGGGGACTCAAAGTATGACAGACTCAAGACTGCCGCAAATAAACTTTAAACAGTAGTGATCACCGACTATGACCACGGGCACAGCCATCTAACCCCTGCCAAAGAGCATTTACTCACTGGAGGAGAAAACACTTTGAGTGACATGAAGAAAAGGAGGTCTGCATGTTCCTCACTTCACTGGGAACCTCTTTCAAAAGGACGGTCTGTTCCAAAACTGGTGAGAAGCCTACAGATGCCGCATTTTGAGGCACCATATGTACTCTAAAGACATAAAGGCTGTTCCAAAAAGCAGTATTTTAAAAAACAAATGAAAACAAATGGCCTTATGGGATGTGCACTTCAGAAAGTCAATGGACGCAGTAACTCATCAAGGTACATTCGTCTACTATATAGTAAGGAAGTACATAACACAGCAGTAGTTGCTGCTTATGTACAGTAGATTGTTCCAAATCAATCACTTATGAAGTGTAATCATGGTTAGTACGATTTCTTCGAAAGTAGCTGCCTACAGTATGTAAGCAGCAGGCAGCAAGGCAACTCACTAGGTTTTGGAAAAGAGTATTTTCTCTTGATCAAAATGTCAACTATATAGTTTACGGGGGGAAAAAAATCAATATTCTGAGGGCAATCCCAGAATGCACCACAATGAGTGCAGTGAAAAAAAATTATTCAGTGTGGTGGAGGAGTCTATAAAAATGTTCATTACTAATAACTTTAAAATACATTCAATACTGAAAAAGTATTAAAGTTACTTTAAAAAATGCCATAGCTTCGCAACATGCTAACATTAAACTATTGAAATCAATCTATTTATGTGCTACAAAGAGTTGCTGCCTATGTAGAGCATTCAAAATTAGTAACTTATGGGATACTATGACAGTTAGTGTACTTTCTTAGAAGGCAGCTGTCTATATAGCTCACTTGGTTTTGGAAAAGAGCTGTTGTCAGATATTGGCTGCATCCTAATATACATACTTGCCTATATATTAGGCGAAAATTAATATGTAAAAAGAGTAGTATGTCTGATTTCACAATATTCATAAAGAGCTGGCAAAAAATACTGAAAAAGTACAATGTTCTTAAGCACTTTACTATTCCATGAGGCCATGATTTGTGAATGGCAGTGAAGAGCCGCAACTGACGCTTGTAGGTTACGACAATAACATTATGAATGTAGTCATGTGAATTACATTCATATATAGAACATACTTTTTTAATGGCCGCAAGTAATTATTCAAAAGAAGGACCTACTCAGAAAGTATGTGATTTCGGATGCAGCTTCTGGAATATTCTGAAGTGATTCTGCATACAGTCTCCAGCATTTTTCCTGCAGGATGTGGCTTTGAGTAATGCAGTTCCTGCTGCATTCATGCAAGGTGATAGTAAAAATCCTAGCCTAGCGAATGGCCATTAATTGACTCCGATGAACATTTTCTGCTCTGTTAATTGGGTTAATGTTGCATACGCAGCGCTTTTCTCTCTACATTGCCAGCTGCTTGTCCGTCGTCTTCATCATCACAGCAACTTCCATGTAGCTAACATGCACTGTGATGGAAATCTGTAGACTGGCCAGTACGCACCCAAGCTCATCGTTAAAACAGGCTGCTTTATGTTCATTACTCAAGGGGATCTAGATGAGGGTACTCCCGTTTCAGACAAGGTGTTTGGTGATATGTATGCCCAGTACACGTGCTTCTATCTACCACTTCAAAGATCCGAACAGAGACATAGCCAGCTATACAAAAACGCTTTCATTTAAAATAGTAAAGTCCATCAGTGAGATCAGTGATTAACTCATTAGTATGCACTAATTAGACCTAGCCAATGAAGCCACTCCTTGACCTTAAGAGCTAATTAGCAAGCTCATGGATGAGAGCAATAATGACGTAATACTTTGAAAAGTAATTATGGCAATGAAAAGTACAGTTAACACAATTAGTTCCCCTTAATTGCCTTTTTAGCCTCTTTAAATGATCAATTATATAATGAGCCCACCAATGCAGCAAAACTTGACGTGATCAATGAAGTCACATATTTGTTTACTCATTAAATCACTAATGAGCCTCAGTCTGTCAGGCCTTTTTATCATGGTCTTTGATCCACAAGCACAATTTTTCACCTCATAGGTACTATATATGGAACAATAAGGATATATTATATAAACACAAATCGCTTTATCTGAAACACTGGTTTGATAATGGCATCATATTGGTGGATCAGTTATTTCATTTAAATTGTTTTCTTTTTACTTATGGTTTTTGGCACATTATAAGATTCCTGTAACACCAGGGGACTATGCCAACGTTTTTGGGGCTATTTCTCCTGACGTTTGTATGTTATTTACACATCAGACAAGAATTAACATCCAACGTCTCTGCCTAATGTAATAAATTCTTATATAGGTAACATCTGTTTTTCTCTTAAATCACACAATAGTTCTTTAAGAGCTTTATTTCAACGAGACATTGTGTCTTTGCCTTACGTTTATTCATATTCGAATCAACTGACAGACAATATTGTTTGGAAAAAGGTTTGGTTAATACCTAATCAATATTTAATTACAAACAAAGTTAAAAGGTTAAGGAAGTATCATTCAAAATTATACACAGGATTTACCCAGCCACATATTATTTGGTAAAATTTTAATCTGATATTGATTTTAGTTGCTCCTTTTGTGTCAGTTGCCCTGAAACTGTGGTACATTTGTTTTGGCATTGCCCTTTTGTAAAAACCATTTTGGCTAAATGTATGTGATTTTATTGTACAAAATATTGAAAATCATTTTGTTTTGTTATGGAAATATGTATTATTTGGTATATTGGAGAACAGCAAAGAAAAGTCACGTTTACATGATAAATCTTATTATTATTATTACTATTACTTATTATTAATAAATACTTATTACTATTATTATTATTTACATGCAAAATTTCATATTCTCAAATGTAAGTTCTCCTGCAAAAAACCTTGTTTTTTTTCTTTTAGGAAGGAAATGGAGTATTATATTGATACTATACGATTTTCTATGAAACAAAAAGCAATTAAAACGGTGTAAGTTTGTAAACGCTTTAATATTTTTATATAAATTTGTTTTTGTATACAGCCCCTCTAGTGTGAAATTCTTTATTTCATGTATAATGTATATTGTTTATATCATAGTGTTTGTCATATGTCATTTGATCTTGTTAATAAAAAAAATAAATCGATTTAAAGTCACCATGAAATCAAAATTGAAAATTCGTATTTTTTAATGGAATACTGTACTGTTTATTATAAATAATTTATCCGGGCACTTCATTATTTAAAAAAAAAAATGAATGTGCCCTCATAATCTTCTTTTATTCTTTTGTAACAGCGCCACCTACCGAATTGGATCACTAAAGATTGACAACATGGACAGCAATCAGAGTGAGTAACTTTACCGATTTTCAATTAAGTTTTATTTTATAACCTTAAAACGATGCAAAGTTTACGTAGCCAACGTGAGAACTGCTAAGAAATAATAATGAATTCCCGATTGCTAGTTTTATTGATTATTACGATGTTCTTAATTCGTGGCCATGATTTAATTAAGCTAAACCTTGTTGACATAATGACTACAATAAGTAAATCTAGCCAGCACATTAATTAAACTTAAAAAGATAATAAAAGCATGTTGATGTGAGATGTGTCAGATTTACCTGTAGCTTACAGTATTAGTGTGAAAACTTGTTTGATACTCATTGTTTTAGCATATTAGTTAAGTATAAATCATCTTTCATAATTAAACTGGGCTCATTGCTTGGTTGCACCACAATATGTGTTATTAGCCTGTCCTTTTGGCAGTACTTTAGATTAATCTTATTGATGTTTGAAAGGCATGGTCAGCGGTTTGCATTCTGGACTGAAACTGCTCCTGCACTTACAAAATCTACTGTATAAACTGCATGCTGGTGCTACTCGTGTATGGACCAATGTATAATGGCTTGCTGTTCAGTAGTGCTATAATAGCATACTTCAATTAACTGTTTTTTCATAGGCCATCATATATGCCCTGGCCTCATTGCAGGAGGCTGAGCAGGTCTTCCTTTCTGGTCCGGATTATCATTACGTGATGGAAACGGGGGTCTTTTTTTATGATGTTGTATTATGTGTTATTGCAAAAATGAGTATATACAGTATATAAAAATGCATTCTTGAATCATTCTTGAGTCTTGTGTCTTGCCTCTCAACAAACTTTTAAATATCTGGCTGTAATTTAGTGACTGCAAACGCTGATTTCATTTAATTCCATTTTTATTATACCGGATAATGAGCTAGTTAAACTAATCAATATACAGTATATTTCAAGAAACTAATACTTAAGGTACTCCACTTTTTCAGTTGTTTAAAGACTGAAATACATTTTTCATTTATATTTTAAGTGTAAATTCATACGAATAGGAACTGCGAACTAGGAACCTAGAACTGCGGTCCTGAAACTGCAGCCTCCGGTTCTGCAGGAACACCCTTCTCGAAAAGCTGAAGCTGATGCTTCACTTTATAGCACTGACACCAGTCATGAGGGAGTACATTACCCCTAGGTGAGCATGATTTGACCAAGTACAACATGTTCCTGGAACAACATTCCAATTAACCAATCAGAATTGAGAGATAACTTTTCAGGAAATAACTGTTTTAGGCTTACGATTAGGGTTAGGTGCTTCTACACCCTTGTAAATAAGCTATCATTCCACACTGATTTTAGGAATCAATTTAGGAATTTAAACAAAAACGCATACAAACATAAATAGAATAGGCTAATTAAATGTGTCTGTTTTAATGTAAGAGCATATTTTTTGTCAGTGATAGAAATATGATTTAAGACGGTAGTGTAAGCAAGTTTATTTTTAAAAAGTTTAATAGTAAATAAGACCCAATTAGACAATATTTGAATAAAATAATAATAAGAAATATTTATTTGCAACAACTGATGGAGTACTGAATGCTGCACGCACGCGCAGCGTTGTCAAGGTAACATTTGGTCAGTCATTCCCTTCGCCAAAGGAGTTCCAAATGCTTATACAAGACAGTAATGCCCTATTCCCTTCAAAGAACACACTTCAAGGGCTCTGCCCTTCGAAGGGAGCCCTAAACATTGAAAAGATATTAGGATATTACGACAACATTACTCTTAGGACATCGCAAACTAATTTTTTTCATGAATATGACTTAACCTGATGGAGGACGCGCTCAGTCATTCAGACAGTCTCTCTCTCTCTCGGCATGTTTTGTGCCGTTGATCGTCGTCGTCATCCTTAATAAATAAAACATTTATTCATGCTTGGGTGTCAGCGGTGAATCCAGTGGAGAGAAATCCCCCACCACTAACTGCAAACTGGCATTCAGATCTGCCTCCATTTTGTTTGCAACGCCCCACCTTCCAACGATCCAATCAATTCCCGAAGGACGAAATCAAGTCCCGCCCTCTCATTTCAGATGCCGTTTCACTCGGATATACGTCACAGTAGAGAAGAAAATACAATCGCAACTTCCGTTTCATGCCGACTTGAAAAAAATATTAACCTCAGTCGCTAAATATAAGAACTTTAAAGTAAGATAGTATGTGTGTGGTCATCAGTTAAGTAACCAACAATCTCACACTAATACACAGTCTCTAAGGACATCTATTAGGTAATCAATAGCATCGTAATTGAAGTAACCAGTTAATAAAGCAACTTTTGCTAATTAATGAAGCCACTGATAAGTAAATCTGTGAGTTTATCATTCATGTGACTGTACAGTTCACACTGTCATCTGTTCAGTCAGCTTGTAATATTTATCAGTTTACTCTCCACCGTTATTGTCAGACTGTCTTTGAAAGTCTCCTGACACAAGGAGTGTCTCGCATACTGTGATGGATGACCTAAGCTTGGATCTGCGATGATAATGATAATTTTGCGTCTTTCTAATCATTACTTGAGGCAGATGCCAGTATACAGTAATGTATTATTCCCCACCATTAAGGTTATTTTAGACTGGTGGTTATTTTGCATTTAATATGACAAATTATCCACAATTTATTCATATACATACTTCTACAGAAAAAAAAAAGACAAATGAAAAAACTGTTCAAAATTTTGAAAGACGTCTCGTATGCTCACCAAGGCTGCATTTATTTAATCAAAATATAGTCAAAACTGTAATATTATGAAATATTGCAATTTAAAAGAACAGTTTACTATTTTGATATATTTTAAAATATAATTTATGGAAAAGCAACATTTTCAGCAGCCAATATTTTAGTCTTCAGTGTCACATGATCCTTCAGAAATCAAGAAACAAGAAACATGTATTATTATCAATGCTGAAAAGTTGTGCTGCTTTATGGTTTTTGTGGATTTATTTGAAATAGAAATCTTTTGTAACATTATTAATGTGTTTACTGTCACTTTACTGCCTCACTGAACAAAAGTATAATTTTTTTTTTTAATCTTTCTGACCCCAAAACTGTGTAAACAAAGTGTAAATAATCTTTTCACATTATGCTAAATTCACAATTCTTATTGTACAGTTGTAGGTACCACCCACAATATCAGCTGTCAATCAAACTTGATCTTTGATCAACTTCTATCACATCTTTTTTTGACTATTGTTAGTGTTCTGATTACATTATCATCACAACCTCTTCATTTTCTAAAACCTGGTAATCTACAGCTGTGCTTACCTGGTTAATCCATTAAAATAAACATTAAACAAACACCAAAATCCCCCGTTAGCACTACAGCATGCATTATCTCTCGTAAACATTACTGGAGATTGCATCTGCAGTGTAGTATTTGCAGAACAAAGACGCGGAGGAGCAGTTCAGTTTGTGAAGTTTAATGCACACACATATTTACATGCTTATTTAAATGATTCATATTCATTTGTGCGATTGTGTTCACACTCCATCTTGCCTCTGAGCCATTTTTGTTATACCATATTATCCTTTAAGGATAAAATGTAAACATTCCTCATACTCTTGATGATACCAGAACAGCAAGTCCACAAGTGGATCACCAAAACAGCCCCTCAAAGTGATTAAAACTACCCTAATTTCTCAGAAGTGAGATGATGCCAATACCAATATCAAAGATCCCTTTCTTTCTACAGGTCTTTAATATGTTGTATGATCATCAAAGGGCGCCTGCAGAGCTCAGCCTCAGGCACCAAGCATGCTTTTACACACTCTCGCTGGATGACATATCACGTCAAAAGCCCTGTGTAAATTATGAATGAAGCAGTAACCAATTACCATCATCTCTTCTGTTTGATGCCATAGCATTGATGAAAACAGATCCAGGTAGACTTGTTACTTGCAAGTGTTTTCTAGATGCGGCAGAGTTCTGTGTTTTTTAAGGGGGGGATGGTGAGCTTTAACTCCAGACAGCCTAAACTGACCTTGCATTCTTGTCGTTGTACCTGAAGACTGAAATGAAAGCTCAGGGACCCCATCTGTTCCAGTGTAATGACTGTGCTATTTGAAGGCAGGAAAGGTTCGTCTGGAGCAGCTGGTATCTTTCCCCATGACCTTTTAGCATTCCTTCCCTCGCCATCTGACAGATGTGTCAACTCGATTATTTCAAAAGAGCCCTGAATAAATAACCAACTGTGAGCATGGGCTAACCTGAAGCGATGGCGAAACGTGGCCGCTGCTTGCTTTCCCACAATAAAGCACCGCAAACGACCAGATGGCTGCGTTAAAACGCCACCGCAAGAGTCACAGAGTGCGTTTACCTTCGGTTCCTTGCGATGGTTTTTGACTAAATGGCTTTTTTGGAACGGTGACTGGTGGGCCTCCTCTATGGGAGTAAAGGAGGACAATGGGGTGAATTGAACGCCATTGTGCGCTGTTTGCCCTTGGAGCCAAACTATTAGCCAGTGGAAGGGGTGGGCGAGCGAGAAGAGGGCTGGGGGGGGCCTCAGGTGTTGCTCGGTGGCACTGAATGGATTCCCTCTAAGGCTGGAAGCACACAGCTGAGGAGGGCTGCTGTCGAGGGCGGGGGCTAATTGACTCACTGAGTGATTGGAGGACTGTGAAGAGGCGACCGCAATCAGACCTGCTCTGATAGAGTTTGATGCCTCCCTAAATAGTTTTCAAATGGAGGAGCAGGTGCTGTTTTCAAGCAATCCGAATGCCGGTGTGTGCGTCTTCGTTCCCACAGTGAAGGTGAACATGCTCACGTGGATCTAAGTCCTTGGACGCTTAGATGTTGTTAGTGGTCCGAGCTGGGATAAGCCCGTCCCATATATCATCCGTCGGTGTCCTTTATTCCCAGCTCGGATTCAATCTTGAGGTTTTTGAGGCTTTGTAAGCCCACAAGTCTGCAGGGCCTGCACCATGATGGGCGCTTTAACACTATTTTGTCAATCACAATCGCTTTGATGTATAGGAGTAAAGCTCCTCATCAATGCAGTGCACCTTCGGGGGGTATTAAGGGCTCTGTCATGGCACGCGGCTTTACGGAGGCCTGCGCAGACAAATCTGGCTGTGATGAGAAGACTGGAATGTAATTTGGTTATTCCCTGGAGACTGCACACATGATGGAGCTGTACAATTAAAGCAATTGATTCCAGCTATAAAAGATAAACCAATCCTGTATTGATCCTATAACCATTTCGAAACTATCTATATTAAGTTTTTCCCTGCTTTCTGGGTCTCTCAATAACACGTGTAAATAACGACTTCAGCAATGAACAGCTGATGCATTTGTATGTATTATTAGGCTTTTTTCTAAACACATACACTTGTTTTTCACATTTGATCAAGATTACGTCTAGTTTGGCCTTTAACAGTTTAGTTACATTATAGCTTGAGATGTAACAAGACTTGTTACATTACTTGGTTGATTAAATAATTGGCACTTTTTTCTAATCATTACAATTAAAAATTGTGTCTGTATTATTTATGGACTGGAGCAACATGAACTAACAATGACCAATGAACTAACATTAACAAATACTGTAATACTGTAATAAATGTATTGATCATTGTTAGTTAATGTTAGTTGATGCATTACTTATTTAACGTTAACTAATGGGACCTTATTGTGAAGTATTACCAATAAATATTTAAAGTCTTTAAAAAAGCTTTTTTTTCACATTTTCAATGCAAAAGGCACAGATACAAACATAAATATAAAATTAGAAGAACAAGGGTTACCAAGTTTGTTTCTTCAACTTGTCTTTAATTCTTCATTTTTGGCCATGTGGACTTTAAAGAAAAAAGATTACAATTTAAATTAAATTAAATGACATCAGTTTGATATCATTGTGTATTGATAATGACATTTTAACATTGGACTTTGAAATTAAATGGTAAATTACATTTCATTCCTTGCATTTTATGTAATTTCATCTATGTCAAATTCCATCTAAAGTATGCTGTTCACTAAAATCTGTGTCTCTTTGGCACATTAACTTTTAATAAATCTTCATTTGTGGCACATCTGTGACAAGTGATGGTCATAATTAGTGCAAAAATCTATACTAATCATTTTTATAAAATTACATGAGATATTCCTATTTATAATGTTTGCTAATAAATGTTTACATAAAAAAATTTAAAAAAAAAAAAATCACCAACGTGACCCTCATAACTGCATTTTCATTTACAAGCATGCATTTGATAGATGCTTTTATCCAAAGCGACATACATTGCATTCAAGATGCATATTTTTTTCAGTTCTTGCTTTCCCTGGGAATCAGTCCCATGACCTTGGTGTTGCTGGCGCAATGCTCTCTACTGTAAAAAGAAAAACTTAGCAATCTGTTAGTTTTAATGAAAACTAATCCTTAGGACACAAAAGTGCAGTAGTTGAAGAAACACTTTGCACAAAAACACTTTCAACCACAATTTGATTTGTTTGACCCTTAATTATTCCAAATCATCAACACTAAACTAATTACTAAACGAATTGAGTCATAAAGGACCCCAGAGTTCAGCAGGTCTGCAGACCCAGGAGGAATGCAGTGATGTTGACCTGCTCTAACATGAGATCCACCCCTGAAGATCCAGAGAGCTCTGTCCAGCACTCTGCCCTCTGTGCCTGTCAGCAGGGCTTCTGGTCCTCGTTTGTCATTTCTATTGATTCAGGGAAATGACAGATGGTGATTATGGGAGCCTGAGACAGACTGCCTTTATGAGAGTGGCTCACAAGCCAGCCATCTCTGCTGCCGTCTGTGCCAGGCATATGACTAGCAATCGTACTGTGTGTGCCCAGCACTGGGGCAAAGGCATGGTGTGCCATTCTGTCATTAAGATCTACAATCAGGCGCACACCACACCTCCTTTCTTTCTCTGCCTTTCTGCCAGCAGTAAAAGGGTCTGTAAATATGGAAGAAAGACCTGCTTGTAATACTTAAGAGTTACGTTTTTCTTCTGTTAGGGATTTGTCAGCAAGCACTTGGGCAGTTCAAGGTTTTCACTGTAAATTGTTTTGATGATCATTCATCCGCTGCCACTGTGCTCCAGTATATTCCTTTACGTTTCCTCTGCCAAAAATCATACGAAAATGTGGGTCACTAAGCGATTCACTCGTGTAATTTATCCAGACATTGTCCAGCTTTGGGCTCTGTTAGCTAGCGCGAGGACCGGGATGCAATCGCACCCTAAGAGCTATTTGTCAGATTGTATGTAATGCATATTAGATGGGCACTTCAGCAAACATGTCTTTGTGTTACAGCACATACATATTTCACAAACGTCAAGCCATGAAAGATGAATTGTGTTTCACTGCAACAACAGGGCCACTGGAGGTAAACTTCCTGGCTTCCAGATGGGTTTAGTATTCCTAAAATGGGATTGAGATTTACAAAACTTGTGATAGATGCATTATTTTGTCCTTTTTTCTGCATAGATACAAAAACATGCCACCTACTTCTGAATGATCATATTCAAACTGAAAATGTTACAACAAAGCCTCAAGCCCAAAACATTTTCCAAAGAAATGGAAGCACAAAGGATCATCCCTAATTATGTCTCAAACTCATCTTCTCTGATTAAATTGATCGAGTCACTGAGGTTTATTGATGAGCCAGCATATCAAAACACACTGACAGCAAAAATGAGCTCAATGTCACAACAGTGTAATATACACTTTGCAATTATAATGCAGTTCGATTATATTTCCATAAAAGCCTTTATAGGCCAGGTTCAAATATTGATTTTTATGATTAATTGTGATCTTCATTTGAAGAATTCAAAGAAAGATATTTGAAATCTAAAGACTGTTCATTTAATGCTTATGTGGGCTGCAAAAACAAACACAGAGCATGACCAGTGTAGCCTGATTCACATGCAACTGACTTTTACAAGTCATATCTCTTTGTGAAGAGTTCAAAAAGACCGGGTTTAACTTAGTCTGAAATATGGCTGCTTAATTATAGCAAAAATCTAAATGAATGATTATTTTGGTCAATGCTGAGATCACAATTATTTAACAGGATTACTCACTGACTTTGAAAATATCATGCATTTATTTACATTAAAGAAAATCTTATTAACAGTGCATTGAAATGAAAAACAAATAAAAATAGATCAAATTAAATATAAATATATACTTGGGCTTTTAGGGAGGCGCTATGAAGGAAAGGAGTGTGCTGGTTTTATTTCAGCATTAGAAGAGCAAAGAAATAAAATGGACATTCTAACTGAAAATCAAATTGAATCAGAATCAAATCAAATCAAGAGCTTGTGAATCTGTATTGATGCCTAGCCCTAATAATTTATGCTCATACGACCATTTAAAAAAAATTGCCAATATTACAAAATATGACATTTAGAAATTAAATGGTTTATTACTTATGGGCACAAATATAAATGTTAAAAAGACACTTCATGTTAATATATTTTATCCGCATAAGCTGATCATTCAGCCTGTTTATACTGAGCTTCATGTTCACATTCTGTAACCACTGTCATAAAGGACAGGTCAACTAGTTACTGTAATTTTGCATACTTTTTCTATGAAACCTCTCATGACTACACAATTATCTGAACTAAAAAAAAACAACAACTAAGCATTATCTGAAATCAGAATCTGCATCTATTTTTAAGCACATAAATTTACATTTAGGCTAAAACAATGTCATGGACACACATACACATACACACAAAGAAACAGTAATTCCTTATGTTTATGATACAGCACACTGACCATAAGAGCTTTCCTGAAGTAGCCTCTCACTGCGACCTCAGTCTCATGGGCACAATGATGTAAATGTGTTCGTAAAACTGCCAAGGAAATGGGGGGCTAGTTGCTTAATTGGGTTTTATTGAGCCTTCCGGTTCATCTGAAGGTTGGAGTTAAATTGTCTTGATACCTCAGACCTGTCATGTTCACTCTGCCACCAGTCAATATTCACACTCCATCATTACCATTAATGTCCATTTAACACTATTTATTGTCTTCACACCTTTAACTTCAAACTTGTAATATGGGCATTCATTTAAACATAATCGTATACAAGGAGAACACATTTTGAATACACACTAATGAATTTGAAGTTAGCATGAACAGACTTTTCATCCCATTTGTGGTGTATATCCGAGTGGAAGGGCTTACTGAAAAAAAAAAAGTAGGGCGGGACTTGATTTTAAATGGGATAGACAACACAAAAATGATTAAAGGGGTCATATGATGTTGCTAAAAAGAACATTATTTTGTGTATTTGGTGTAATGCAATTTGTTTATGCGGTTTAAGGTTCAAAAAACACATTATTTTCCACATAATGTACATTATTGTTGCT
>NW_015547654.1:452204-461621 GCF_001515605.1 Sinocyclocheilus anshuiensis
AGCTATCCAGTGCGTTGTGATTGGCCGAATACCTCAAGCGTGTGACGGAAATGTTACGCCCCTCACCATACTGTGACGCAGAGTCCCAGCATGACAAGACAAAACCAACAAAACAGGCATTTGTAGCATCCAGTGGGCACATAATTACTGATTATAATGACTTATACTGTCTTTTTAGGCGTTGCCTTGCGTATCGCGCTGCATAAACAAAGCCATGTCTGCATTTGTGATCGGAGAAACGACAAACAAACGCTACTCTACACTGCTCAAAACTCGCGTTTGAATCATCAGTGACAAATTCTTTAAATATAACATGGCAGTGGCGACGGCGGCAGCAACAATACTACAGCGAGAATCAAAGTTACGCCTCCTTTCTTTGCGTGAACATTTGGGCGCGTTATGCAAATCTTCCCACACAGTGACGTAGACATGTGGGGGCGTGTTAGAACGAGCTGTTTTAGGTAGGCGTGACTGACTCTTAACTTTTATAAAGAATATCTCTTTGGATTTGAGACTTTAGTCTTTGCAACTTTACAGATCTTCTTTATGCACCAAGAGCTTGTAACACTCCAAAGAGAAAGGAAAAATTTTAAATCGCATCATATGACCCCTTTAAAAAAACAAAAAAAAAAGATATCAAGCAGAATGTCCAAGCTGCTATTTTCCTAATAATGACGGTGATATATACATTTATGTTCCACAGAAGAGAGAATACAGGTTTAGAACAATGTGAGGGTGAATACACTGTATGACGATATGATTTTTGAGTAGACTTTCCCTATAAACACAGCATATTTAAGCACTCCTCTTTAGGTATTCAAATTCTATGCCATTGAAAAGCAACATACATTCCGTATTTATAGAAAGAAAAATGCAAGATGCAAAAGACAAGAAAAACACAAAAAAAGTGCTCAGTGACATAAGCTGATTTTAGGAGGAGCACTACTGCCATCTAATGGTGATGTAAAACTCAACTCAGCCTCAAAATCTTTACCCACACAGTAATATTAAACTTATTTTAT
This sequence comes from Sinocyclocheilus anshuiensis, assembly GCF_001515605.1. NCBI lineage: Eukaryota > Metazoa > Chordata > Actinopteri > Cypriniformes > Cyprinidae > Sinocyclocheilus > Sinocyclocheilus anshuiensis. The sequence continues at coordinate 453,227 of NW_015547654.1, forward strand.
TTGTCTGTTTACTTTATATTGTTGTTTTCACACTCAGATACTAATATTAAAATGCTAAAAGTGAACAGACCCTGCTGCCATGTTCTAACAAAGCATTCCCAGAAGAGTGGAAGCCATAATTAAATGTTCATACTTTTGGCCATATTGTGCATCAAAATCATTTAAGTACTCTTTTCTTTGTGAAGAAAATATGCAAATAGTACATGCATAATGTAGCAATAACTTTTGTTTCCAAAAACAGTATCACATTACCTTACCATCTGCCTTTGTGTCTGTGTTTGATGCTTCTCTCCATTCAATTCACACAGCAGGAGACTGCAAACATGAGAAATATTGTACATAAGTCAAGTGTATTATACATTTTCTGATTACTCTAATCTTCTGTGTTTGGACACATCATGTATGACAGCATGAGATGACAAAATATCACACTTGGACTGGACCTGCAAACACAAACATGCACAGCAAAAGACTGGCATCACGTTAGAAAAAAGAAAAGGAGGAAAAAACACTTTTTTCCAGATGCAACCTTTCTTCTCCCCCAAGTGAGTGCACTATAATTTTCAGGCTGTCCTAAATGTGAAAGGATATTAATATGCGTTTACATCTGTCTTCTATTAATATTCATGCCTGAATCCACATCTCTACACAAAGCCAATTTTCTGGCCATCTGGGTTATGGCTGGTGGAGGTGATGGATCCGTTTTTATTTGCAAGGCAGCAATACATCATGAATTCCCCTCTCCGTCGAGGTGTTGTGGAGCGCCTGAGCAAAAAGAGGAGGATTTTAATTAGAAAATAAAAGATGGGTTTCATTGGGACCCCCATCTCCCTCCAGTCTTTCTGTGGAGAACGGCAAAAAATGCAAACATACCCCCACGTGAAGATATAGAGAATCACATCTGCTTTTAATGGTTTTATTAAAGAATCTTAATTTTTTCCTCAATTTTAATATACTAATTATCAAGCAGTAATGAAATATAAGATAAAATGATACAATGTCCTGCAATCCAACAGAGGATAAGCAGTTTGGAGAATGGATGGATGATGTAACATAAAATCCACTTCCTTTTAATTCATAAGTAAAATGTCAACACCTAAAACAACAAAAGAAAACAAAAATAATAATATTTAACTAATATTTAGGGATGCACGATATTCAAATTCTATTTGATATTTATATGCATTTCTGATAAATGGCCGATATTACAATTTATGCTATTTCCTCTTATATAAATAAAACACTAAAAAACAAAACCAGTCATTTAAAATGCTACAAGTGAATTTAGGCATCACAACATTATGATATTCATTTTGAGATTTGGTAAAGATTACATTTAACAGTCTTATTAACTATGACTGTTTTCAAAGATGAACTTTAAGTGAGCATATGATCTAAATTTAAAAATAAACTAAATTAGCATGAACAATTCAATATCGATATGGATTAATTTCAATAAAATCTATAATATACACTGATAACAGATATGATGCCAATATACTGTTCATCTTAAGTATTCTGAAAGTTGTAACTACAGGCATGCATTTGAACTGATGGCTCAAATGTATCAAATACTGGGGAAAAAAAGGGTAAATATCAGAAGTAGCCAACCTTAGAAGTCAGTCTTTATCGGAAAACATTTGGAAAGGACGGCGGTCAATCGAACCACTGTCGCCCTGTTATTATACAGACATCAATTATTGGAATAGTAGCGTGAGTGTGCGTCTCAGGAGGCCAAACGCTGTCTATCAGGCATGGACACTTCTTAATGATTAATGCTGGAAGTTACTCCATGAACTCCAACTGCATACCCATGGGGCTTAGAAGCCTCACAAAATGACCAGTTTTATTGCAGTGCTGAGAATCAATTATGCTAAAAGATTCTAACGAATGCACTTCAGGGACACAAAACTGCACTCTTGGCGATTTTTTCCATTTGCATATTGATGACATAAGGACGGTTTTTGCAATGCAAAAGAGAAATACAGCGAAAATTATGTGTCTCAAGAAGACTTAAAAAACACCTTCGATCTATTGCTCATGCCACTGTACCTCACACACACGCACACACACATACACACATTAAACCTCAGAGGACTGTGCAGTGTTTCTGGAGTCTGAAGTCATCCTCAATTAGCCGGTAAAGCAAAAAGTTCTGGAAGCACTCCAAAAACAGGCTCTCTGGGGAAGTGATAGATATTGTGTGTTTAGGAGGGGCAGTCTATTACAGCTAAGAGGTTAACGTGCAGTAAAGATGTACTCAGCTGTTTGCGTGTGTGTGTGATGGCCGCAGTCTGGCAGCATCACTGGCTCCGAGATGTATTAAGGTAAAATACAGGGTGGGGAATCTGGCTCAAAGGATGCCGGAGCACAATCAAGATTGCTATTAATATTAAATGTGGGATAAATAAATTATACATGCATGACACTTCTGTGGAGTGGGCTTAAAGGTACAATCAATTTTAAGGTGTATGGAGCAGAATTACATGGCTGATTCAAATCTGTGCACTTGTTAATTTATCTGCACATTTATGTCCTTAGCAGACACTTTCTTACCTAAGCTACTTACAGTAATGCACACACATCTCACAACAAGTGCTAATAAGAGCACATGATACTGTACATGCCATGTCTCAAAAGCCATGAAAAACTAGTGCATCATATGCATTCTACTAAATAACTGGGGCTAACTGTCTCATACTGGGAAGCAGTCACAAGGGTGATACTGTATGTAAAGTGAAAAATAAGGTTTTGAAGCAAAAGTCTCATGAATCATTTTCTCTCACAGTGGTCAATTTTAAGTGTCTTGAGGATGATTTTGTGAAATTTGTTGTAAACCCTTTTTTTAATTAGGGTACACATCACTCTCTATATATTTTGTTTATAAATGTTGAGGCAATCAGAAATGTAGCTAAAAAAAACATATATATGGTTATGTTGAGGAATATGTGTTTTATACTTTAGTTAGCATTTCATTTTATAAAATTGAGTATTCTTCAAATCAGTGTCAATAAACAGACGTTTCTTGTTCACCCTTTGGATGGAGTCCCTAAAAGGATATGGTGTTGCTAAAAATATGAAATGGAAGGAAAAAACTATATTGCAATGCTCTTGTTTTTTTTTATTAGCAAAAGTTTTGCGTTCCCCTAGAACATTTGCATTCACCTGCAAACCTTCTGCATTCTCACAGGTAAAACATATGTGAGCAAATGCAAAATAATATGAGATGGGAGGAAAAAAACTATACTGTAATGTTTTGTGGGTGAACGCAAAATATCTTGGGGGAACGCGATCACTTTGCAAGAGAATGCAAAAGTTTTGTGAACAAATGCAAAGTAATAATATGAGATTGGAGGAAAAACTACTTCAATTTCAAAGTTTTCGCGAGTAAACAAAATATCTCGGGGAGGAAGCAAAAGTATTACGGGAGTACGCAAACGTTTTGAAAATAAACATTTTCTCAGATGAATACGAACATTTTGCAAGTGAACAAAACTGTTGATAGAAATAATATGAAATGGAAGGGAAAAGTGTATTTCAGTCACAATATTGTGAGAGAATGCAAACATTTTGCAAGTGAACACAAAGTTGGTAGGACAACATGAACACAAAAAACACCAAAAGCATTGATTGAAATATAATTTTTCCCATTTTCATTATCCATGTGTGAGCTCCATAATTTTGTGTTCCCTATTTACATCACATATTGCATTAACTTGCCCACAACAAATGCTCAACCTGTGTTCACTGAACTGCATCTTTATTCCTGGGCAATAATGATGAAAATGTCTAGTAACATTTTTACAGTCATGCCTTTAAATGTAATTTTCAAAAATGGGGAGTAAACAGTGACAACTAGCCCCGGTCTCCCCCTTTTAGTTTGTGTAGATGTGTCTCAACATTATGTAGACCCTTTTCACACAACAGACTTTAAAGAGACACACTACATTTAAAGACGTGAAAGACGATTATCTTGGGACCGATATGCAATCAGAATATGAGCCAGATTCAAATATACACAATGATGAAATGATTTCTCAGAGGGTATTGTTTGCATGTTAATGAAACTATTGCACTCTTCCAGATAAATTGACATCACGCAGGCCGAAAGCATCAGCATAAGGTGGGCCGTGCATTTTAAATGAGAGCAGAATGAAGTAGTAATCAGCAGAAGGTTTTGCTCTAATTTCATGTAGCTGCTGACAGACACCACAGAGCACATAATGACAGAAGCAGGCAGGCGTGCGGTCACTGCTGCCGGTGATTGGTGGGGTGCAGGGACCGTAGAGATGACTTGACACCCTTAGAGAGCACAACACTGATGAGGTCTCACCTGCAGGCAAGAGGAGCAATGCTCAAAGGCCCAGGATACCTCTCTCGCTGGGCCCTAGACAGCCAAGGCTCCTGACATATGTCATTCCCAATCTGTTCAGCGGGAACACTTCTTTCTGACATAACCTGTCAGCACGGCACAGACGGCCACCAACACGAAGCTCAGAGAGCTGTGTTGATGCAACCCACTTCCCGCTAATTGGTGTTTTTGTAATAACACCATCTGTTCCTTAAGTCAGTCAGACTCTGTCTCTAAGAGGACACAATCTTCCAGAACAAATTAATACACCAGGCAAACAATGCAGTATTTTCGGGCTGAGGGCAACTTCCACAAGGTGAAGACTGAAGATCTAAGGTGAAAGAAGAAGAGAGCTGCTCTCTAAACATCTGTTCGTTCCTCACTTCATATGAATGTATCATAAGCAGTAATGTGCACTTTAAATCTACCAACACTGACTGCAATCTAACCCCATTTCATTTATTCCATGCACTCATACAGAAATGATCACATATGTATCACAGTAGACATCATCTGTAACCTACATACATCTTATCTTACAGAAAAGACAACTTTAAGGAAAAAGCAAGTTTATCCGAACATAATTGTCAGTGCAGTACGAAAGATATTGGCTGCCATCTAGTGGAAAATAAATGTTACTGCACTCCACCGCATAGACTAAAACTGCACCATTAATTTCTATTATGCTATATTAGTCGCCACATATTTTTATAAGTGGTTTGTCATCTGCATTGTTTCTTAAAATGCCACATATGTGTCAGCTATTATGACTAAAATTATGTCGTTATACAAAGGTTTATCATACAATAAACCTGTTTAAATGAGCATCCCTTTCCTAAATTAATTTTTATTCTGATTGATTACGGGTTTTTTTGGAGGGAAAAATGTACAGGCTTCACACCTATTCAAATATTTTTTTTGTATACACGTAATCAGCACATTCTACATGTAGCCTACAATTTATTCTGTAACTGAATCAACTCAATTTATTCTCATTCATGTGCTTAACAAAATCACACAGGAGCGCGCTTAATTGCACAATGTAGGCCATGAGGTCCTTCTAATGTTTTTTTTAATATTAGTAAAACAAACTGAGTCTTATCAATGCTTCAAAAATGTTCAAGCCAGACTTTCACAGTATTTAGCCTAATATCACTTGAATTAACGTTACCTTTGTTTGGACAAGGCTGGGCAAGCTACTCAAAAGCTAGCTACAAAAAATGTGCCTAATAAGACAAAGAAAGAGAGTTTAAGGCTTCATAAACCCCTTGTTGTATGTATTTGAGTATGTATAAACCCCAAAATGTATTTGAGACGCAGCTCGTCGTATTAATGGGCGTGCTTTTACTTAGCAGTACACCTGTTGTCACTTACCTGTACGTGTGTGCACACATTGTGCTGGAACTCTTCGACACTGAAAGCACTTTATCTTCGCACTGCAGAAAATTACATATTTTTCCACGTATTTCTGTTAATAACTGTCATAACACCTCGTTGAACAGTGAACAGTGAGTTTGTCGTGTGCTCGATACTTAAAGGTACAAAACAACGCACGAAGAAGTTTCTATACCGTTTGGAGAACCGCCCAGTTGATTCAGTTAAATGAGTGAGTCAGTTAAATAAGTGATTCAGTTAAATGAGTGAGTCAGTTAAATGAGTGATTCAGTTAAATGAGTGAGTCATTTATGCTGGAATTGCTTCAGTCGATTCAAGCCGAGGATGACTTGTTGTGACTTCGGATCTTTTCGACCGATTCTTTTAAACGAACAGAATCATTCATTATTGAATCGGACTTCTTCTGATTATAAACAGCACTACACATGTAGGTATTTAATGTTGAAATAGGCCTATTATCAAGAAAAATATGTTTGCGATTCACTTACCGCTAATAATCAATAAAATAGCTTCATTAGGCCTACTGAAAAATGCATAATAGGCTACCTGCAAAATGTGGTTGAACTATTCACTACTTTTACTTACAGTACGCTATTGGACATGTTTTACATGCCCAAAAAATTCATACCAATACAAGCATCATATTCCATCTGTTAGATTCAGATTTCTTAAAACCAGAATATTATCTCTAGAGTCTAGACATTCAGGTTAATGTGTTTACATGACATTTAGAGTCAGAATTTGACCAAAGCATAATAGCCTATTATTGTCTGTGTAAACGGCCAGTGATTAAAAACAATGTAAGTGACCATTTTAGGGCTTTAGACTTCTTAAATAGGACTCAGTGCACAGTGCACACATCTAAGCGCAATGTGTTTTACACAGGCAATCTGTTACAGTGGGATCAATTCCATGGATGATTAAGCATGATAATGAAGGTTTTTGGACATTCTCCACAGAGGCACAGACACAGCAGCTGGTGACATTCATGAGCGCATCACAATGAATTCCCATTACTTTCAATGATCATGGAATCTGCTTTTGGCAATGTTACAAACCCAATAAAATCGCTAAAGTATGCCATATGTGTATGTTAAGAGGGGAATTAAAGTCAAATTGCTTTATTCATAGTAAAAAGGAATGCAAATCCAGCAGATGATTTTGGGCTTTCATGCTGTTGACATAATGATCAAATTAATTTACAGAGGGTAATACATTAAACATATAAGCAAGGAGGAGAAAAATGCCAATGGATAGGCTATGGTCATTTTCATATAGACTTTTCAGCTTAAAATTCTAAAACCTGAAAGAATGAGCATTAAAGGCACAATATGTAAGATTTTTTAATTAAAATATCCAAAAACCACTAGAACAGTGTTATATATTTTGCTGACTTGTGTACTTACATTATCCCAAATGTTTCGAATAATGTTTAAATCCAGAGAAATAAGCAATTTTAACTAGTGACACGGACCGTGTCCATAGTGTCATTGTGTCGCCTGCCAATGACGTCATAACCCCTCGATTTCCGGTTTTGTTTTGTAGAAAACATGGAAACACCAAAGACGCTTTAATATGTTGTGTGTTTTATTAGACAGGTGACGACCGCACAGAGTAGCATTATAACAGAATTTCAAATGTATCTAGTATGATAAAACAGCGCTGCTTGTTTTTTCCCACATACACACGACCGGAAGGAGCGGAAGCGGTCGACTGTGGCATAATAAAAGCTCCACTGCTTTCAAGCCATGTGTCGCACTCGTTCAGCAGCCTCGTTTCGCTTCGACGGCTTTCAGCCTCACCCTGCTTCATTCTACTACGTTAATAAATCATTGAACATGAACATGATTTCTGCCCGAGTCCCCTCGGATTGCATCGGCTGTGGGGATGAAGACCACAACTCCCATGATTCCACACTCAGTCACGGCGTCATCAAACTACACCTTTGTCTCTTTGTTTATTTTGAATACGCACCCTCTAGTGGCGAAAAATTATATATTGTGCCTTTAAGGCCTGTTCACACCAAGGACGATAACTATAAAGATAACGATAAAGATATAGTTCTAAAAATCGTTCTCAATATTAAAGAAGAGTAGAGTCCGCACCACAACTATAATGATAAAAGCACAGAGAAACGATATTGTTGGAATCACTTTCTTATCTTTCTTGGTGTGAACGGGCCTTAAGTCACATCATGGGATGTATGCCTTAAGTGAACATTCAAATATTGTATTGTGAAACAAATATAAATGTCTGCTAATTTTACGTTCATAAACACATTTATAAACCTCTATTTGATGTTGGGAATGGAAATGTTTTTTGTTTTTTTTTTTATTTATATTATATTATATTATATTATATTATATTATATTATTCCTGCAAACATTTTATCTTAACATATTTTAGGCCATTTCATTAGCCTATCTAGACTTAAACTATTCACATTATTTACCCATTAATCATATATTGACTTGAGCAATATTTTTTTTTATAATTTAAAGGCACAATATGTCATTTTTCGCTGCTAGAGGGCGCGTATTGAAAATAAACAAAGAGACAAAGGCGTAGTTTGATGACGCAGTGACTGAGTGTGGAATCATGGGAGTTGTGGTCTTCATCCCCACAGCCGATGCAATCCGACGGGACTCG
>NW_015547654.1:461749-483179 GCF_001515605.1 Sinocyclocheilus anshuiensis
CAAAATAATGTTCTTTTTAGCAACATCATATGACCCCTTTAAGTGTTATCACAGTACCGCGGTGATGTTATGCAAAACATTTTGTTTTACGTGGATATTGGAAAGCGAGTGAAGTGCATAATAAATAAAAAATTGCCATTCAAATACATCACGAATACGGAAACATTTGATTTTGTGTGGAATTAGAGACCCAACGTTGGTTTCAGTTTCGTTTTAACCTAAATGAATTCGTTTTGGATTGTCATTTATATTGCTATATATAGCTTCTTATATTTTTTATTGTTGTTCTTTTCTAAATACTGAAGGATTTGTTGTGGAGTGAGTGGAACTAAAATAGCCTAGCTATGTTTACAGTGTTTATTATAATGTTTGTAAACATTTTGCGTCGGCATAAAATGCCACTTATACGCGACTTGTGTTTTTTTCCCCCTAAAAAAACATTTGTTTTATACGCGTAGCATATTTAAACCATGCAGCAAACCTTTTTAAATATTTTGATAAATGACTGAAAAAAATAAATAATGAAATAACATAGCGTATTTTAACCATGCAGCAAACCGTTTTAAATATTTTGATAAATTACTGAAAAAAAAATAATTAAATGATTTTTTTAAACCGTTTAACTGATTGTATTAATCGGTCAAAATTCTTACCGTCGGTTAACCAGTTAAAATGAACATCCCTAGTTAAAATTGCTTATTTCTCTGGATTTAAACATTCTTCGAAACATTTGGGATAATGTAAGTACCCACGTCAGCAAAATATAACACTGTTCTAGTGTTTTTTTGGATATTTTAATTTAAAAAATCTTACATATTGTGCCTTTAATTTAATTTTGTTTTGTTTTTCCTTTATTTATCTGTAGTTGGCGCATCTTTAGCTCCATGGTAACGGGACAGCGTTCTTCCAGATTTCCTGTTGCAGCTTTAGCACAGAGAATAGAGGCAAAACAGTTTTTAGCTATAGCTTTATATTTTATTTTTAACTAATACATATATAACGTTATATATATATTGGTTTCTAGTTATCATGAGCCGCACTCCTGATGCAAGAGCGAGGTAAAAGTTGTCCAGATTTGTTTTGACGGTTGGGAAGCTAACGTTAGCTAGCCAGCTAACGTTAAGCTAAATGATACAAGCAGTAACGTTAGTTCATCAGCTAGCGCGTGTTTTATAATATCATTGACTGCAAATGCATAAGCAGAACTTCTACCGATATATTAAAACAGCAACTGCATAATTATCTGTGTAACGTTAACCGAAATGTAAAATTGCTAACAGTATAGCATGTATGCACTTTTCCAATATACAAAAGGATAAAAGATGCCACATGTGAAGCCTCCTCAGTGGATTATTAAAACATAATTTCTCATGCCAGATAAACGTTGGTCGAATTTTTAGACAAAAACAACCTGCGACAGAAAACAGCATTTTTAAAATAACACTTAAGTTACCTGAAGGAATATACATCATGATGTTCTTGTAATAACTGACTGTTCCTCTCTTGCACAATAAATCTGACATATAACCCTTTTAACATAATGATAGGAGGCAAAACCTGTAGTCTAATTTATATTAACAAAATTACCTCAGTCAGATAATCTTAATTTTTTTTTTTTTTGCACATTACAGAGACACCCAGACCAAGCAGATCCAAGAGCTGATAGGAGGCAAAACCTGTAGTCTAATTTATATTAACAAAATTACCTCAGTCAGATAATCTTAATTTTTATTTTTTTTTGCACATTACAGAGACACCCAGACCAAGCAGATCCAAGAGAACATCACCAATGTTGAGAAGCACTTTGGAGATCTCTGCCAACTGTTTGCGGCTTACGTCCGTAAAACTGCACGACTGCGGGACAAAGCCGACCTTCTGGTTAAAGAAGTTGGCCTTTATGCTGACACAGAGACACCGAACCTGAAACTTGGATTGAAGAATTTTGCAGATCAGCTGGCCAAGATTCAGGACTATCGACAAGCAAAAGTGTGTTTAAAACCATGAAAACATACTACAGAATATTTGTGTTTCCTACTAATATACAAACACGTACTGTTGTTCACAGGTGGAGAGGCTGGAAGTGAAAGTTATAGAGCCTTTGAAAGCATATGGGAATGTTGTCAAAACGAAAAGGGTCAGGTTTTTCTCTATAAGCCCCTCAGATAAAAGGATTTATACTTTATAGTTCAAATATACAAATGGCCTTTTCCTAGTGATCTCATGAGGGCAGCATTGCATCACATTCCGAGTAAGCATGATGTACAGTGACTGTTGTCATAGGTCAAAACCTAAGAACTAGAGTGCTCTTTTCTACCAACCTTTTGTGATTTTATCAAATTTATGTACAGGAGGACCTGAAGCAGACGCAGATTGCACGGAACAGAGAGACCAAGCAGATGCAGCAGCTTGAAAGTATGAGGCAGAGAAACCCCTCAGACAGACAGATTATTGTATCCTACAGTCCAATGTTATTATTTCTTCTTTCGCCGAAAATACATAGCTGTGAAGCAGAAGAGTAGGTCTGACGGATTTTACATTCAAGATGCCTCAGTTCTCAAATTACCCTGTAGATTAGGGCTGTCAATCAATTAAAACAAATTAATAGATTAAATGCATGATATGCTGTTTAATTTGTCAAAATGAATTCCATACTTATCAGTATTTGCTGAGAAATCCCCCAAATAGAGATAATTTAAGACATTATTGCGTCAGATGAGAGAATATTAATTCATGATTAATGAATAGATACATAAAAACGTGACATTAAAAGTTAGTTACGTCTGCAAGTTCAAATGTTTTTAAACATATTTACAACATTTTTAACTAGTATAACTCAAAACGTCTGCATATTTGCATAAGGTTCTGAATGAAATGTGTTTAGTTTTTAATACACTTAACAAGCATCGACAGACCTACTAGACATTTTAATGTCAAATAAACTGAAAGATACTTGTTGTAAACCACAATCACAGATTTACCTTAACAGCCTTTCTCAGTCACAGGTGGGACGTGTGTGCAACGAACTGTAATATTATCTTGAAACTACTTTGAATTAATTTAGTTATAACCAAGTAGGTCCAACTCAGTCTGGCACTAATATGTCAGTTATACTCAACCTGATGTGAGTCTTCTTATTTTTCTCAGTTCAAAACATCTTGGTGAGCTGATAGACTCAAATCGTGTATGTCTGCTTCTTGAGACCATTTTGTGCTTTACATTTCTTTGTCTGTTGTGTCACGAAAGGCTGAGAGTGAACTCCAGAGAGCCACAATGGATGCCACACGCACAACTCGCCAGCTGGAGGAGACCATAGATGACTTTGAAAAGCAGAAGATTCGTGATATCAAGGTCCTTCAGACTGCACGTTGACTTATTTAATAAGTAATATCAATTTATTGTGTGAATGAATAAAACAGCCTTTAACATTATACAAAAATGATATAAAGTATATTTATATATTATTATACAAATAGAATCTAACATAATACGAAATTCAAACAGAGCCCCTGAAAACTTTACTGTGTTTAAAACTAAACCCACATTTAAGTCAAAAGCTTTTTTATTATTATTAATAGTTTTATTCAACAAGGACGCATTAAATTGATTGAAACATCATACAAGATGATACACAAGATTTCTATTTCAAATAAATGCTATAGTTTTGAACTTTTTATTCATCAAAGAATTCAGAAAAAAAATGTATTACCTCTTCCATGAAGAAATTAAGCAGCACAGCTGTTTTCAATGTGGATAATTATAATTGAGATGTCTCTTCAGCAACAAATTAGCATATTAGAATGATTTCTGAAGGATCATGTGACGCTGAAGAATGGAGTAATGATGCTGAAAATTCAGCTTTGCCTGAATTAATTCAATAATTTAAAAGAATATTAAAATAGGAAACAGTTATTTTAAATTGTAATATTTCACAATATTACTGTTTTTATTGTATTTTTGATCAAATAAATGCAGCCTTGATGAGAATAAAAGAGAATAAGACAATTACACTCTTCCATACATCAAATCTTCCAAAGCTACGTCACAGAAATGGCTATTTGGACTGATGTTCTCATGTGTTTGATGCAGAAAATTCTCGGTGAATTTGTAACAGTGGAGATGGCATTCCATGCCAAGATTTTGGAAATTTACACAACTGCCTATCAGCACATTCAGAATGTCGATGAGGAAGGAGACCTTGAGGTGAGCACTCTGCACCAGCACCACTGCTCTGGCAGTCCTGCTGGTTCGAGCTTGTCTGTCTTAATGTCTAATCAAATTATATTCTTTCTACTCCTGAGATCCCCCTGTTGTCATAATGATGAAAGCTCTGGTTGCTGGGGTATAAGGCCTCCTCCAATCTTGATGCTAAAAGAACCATAGAGTCATCTTGCAAAGCATGTTCAGTCAGCTGTGGAATGTTCGCACTGGCTAATGCATTTATTTATGAATTCATAGTTTGGCGTGCCAAAACTATTTTTTTTTTTCTTAACTTTGTTCATATTTCCTTGACTTGCCGGGGAAGAAAATCACATGAATATTATTTCATCAGGGATTTTCTGGGAAACGTTTCCTCGTTCTTCTCTGAACTTTGCCTGTAATTGGATGTGTAAACTGGTAATAGTCATATATTGGCACATGGTGACAGGTTTATGAAGACACAACTAGAGCATATAGAGATAGGTCATAAATATTCTTCCTGTAATATTTAACTGGAGTTAATATAGTTGAGGTGACAATGTTTGTTGGCACACCCTCACCAGGACAGAGTGAGTAAATGTTTTTCCCCAATCTAAATTACATGGTTGTCTGTTGCTACAACACAGTATGTTGTACTAGTTTGTGTTGACTCATTTCTCTTTTTAATGTATCTCGGCTGTACTCGTTATTGTTTTATTATGTGGTGGGTGATAAGATGACATTAGGTTCCTGGTGGTCCATATGTAGAGTAGTCTACAGACCCCTTTTTTTGTCTTGACAGGTGTTCAGGAACTCACTGCACCCCCCTGATTACCAGTCTCGATTAGAAATAGTTCGTGCCAATTCTAAACTTTCCCTAAATCGAACTGGTACATCAATGAGTAAATCAGGAACAATACAGGTTAGTGCCTCCCCATATCTTATGTTAGATAAAATGACTTTCTATTGTTAGATGGATAATTAATGTTAGAACTTCTATGTCAATACAGTTCATTATCTATCAGTATTAAAAAATGTAAAATGGCTTAATATGCTTCAAATGCATAGTTTGAATTCAAGACTGTTATCATATCATATTTCTTTGTGGAGAAATACTTATTTTTTATGTTAAAGTGACACAAAAGAAGATATTTTTGAAGAATGTTGGTAACCAAATATTTGCTGGTCCCCATTGACTTCAGTAGTATGAAAAAAACATACTATGGAAGAAGTCAGTGAGGACCAGAAACTGTTTGGTTGCCCACGTTCTTCAAAATATCTTTTGTGTTCAGCAGAAGAAAGAAATTCATATAGCTTACAACCTGAGGGCAAGTAAATGATGACAAAATTTTCATTTTTGGGTGAACTATCCCTTTAAGGACCATTCACACAAGAACGATATCTATAAACATAATAATAATGGCAACTCTATTAGTGTCCACACCAACAGAAGATAACGCTCTGTTTATTCTAAGAGTGTGCTGCAGTTTCGCCTTCTGCCGCTTTAAATCCTCAAGCTCTTTTAAGCTCTTTAAATGTGGATTCTGATTGGCCAATGTTTTTATCAGTCATTTGCTGAAAGAACAACATTCTTAAAGTGATTCCAATGATTTTGATTCTCTGTCATTATTGTTATAGCTGTGATGTTAACTTCTCTATTCAACTCACAGAATCAGAACTTTATATCTACAGGTGCATCTCAAAAAATTAGAATATCATGAAAAAAGTACTTTTTTTTGTAACTTATTTCAAAAAGTGAAACTTTCATATATTCTAGATTCATTGCATGTAAAGTAAAACATTTCAAAAGTTTTCTTTGTTTTAATTTTGATGATTAGAGCTTACAGCTCATGAAAATCAAATATCTAGTATCTCAAAATATAATATTTCCTAAGATCAATCAAAAATAGGATTTGCAAAACAGAAAAGTTAAAGTTCTTTAAAGTATGTTCATTTATGCACTCAATACTTGGTCGGGGCTCCTTTAGCACAAATTCCACCATCAGTGATGTGTGGCATGGAAGCGATCAGCCTGTGGCACTGCTGAGGCTCTATTGAGCCTTCAGCTCGTATGGACCAACACCAGCAGATGTCACGGCACCCCAAACCATCACTGACTTCGGAAACTTCACTCTGGACTTCAAGCTTTGATTCTGTGTCTCTCCAGTCTTCCTCCAGACTCCAGACCTTGATTTCCAAATGAAATGCAAAATTTACTTTTATCTGAAAAGAGGACAGCGACTTACCCTCTTTGTGGAGGGTGTCAATGATTGTCTTCTGGACCATTGCCAAGTCAGCAGTCTTCCCCATTATTGTGGTTTCAAAGAACAAGAAATATACGTAATTTATACTGTAGGGATGGTCATTTAATGAAACTCAAATGTAAATATTCTAATATTTTGAGATACTGGATTTTTGACTTTCATGAGCTGTAAGCTCTAATCATCAAAATTTAAATTAAAAAAACTTTTGAATGTTTTACTTTACATGTAATGAATCTAGAATATGTGAAAGTTTCACGTTTTGAAATAAGTTACAAAATAAATGAACTTGTTCACAATATTCTAATTTTTGAGATGCACCTGTATAGTTATCATCCTTGATGTGAACAGACCTTTAGTTGTGTTGTATCCCAAAACTGAGAGATTTTTTTCTGGTGTAGTCAAGAACATCTAGCAGACAGAGGAAAAGGGATGACGAAGAGGATGAGGAGGAAGATGAGGATGATTTGGAGGAAGTGACTGATGATGAGCATTAAAATATTTTCTTTGCTATTTCATCAAATAATTTCAGACAGTGACATTCCTGAACTGTATTTAAGAGTGTTTGAATGGAAATGAGTGATATTATAAAACTAATTTGCATCACCAGCAATAAATGTGATGTAATGATAGCTCAGTTATGTTAGGTAAAGGTGAGTGCGTGATTAGATGTTTGCTCTCTTGTAAATCATATGCTATAAAATTATATATATACTGAAAAACACCTTCAAAGAGAGTGTTACTTTTTTTAATGATTTTATATCAACCTGTGTGTGTGTGTGTACAAAGTGCCAAGCAGTTTCTGTGGTCAATATATCTGGTTAGAATGTGCCTTAGAGCATTTTGGTGTACCAATAAAGCTGGCTCTTGCTTTTGCATAATAGCCAATTTTCATGACCTCAAATGTCTGAGTGTGTATTTGTTCTTCTGTTTACAGAGTGTGCATACCAAAACACTCACTGTTCGTTATACACACAAACAATAGTGAACCCCTGGAACTTGACCCACCCTGTGTTCAGCTTCATTGTGTCTCATAGCTTTTATGTCAGTCATGAATGAGTCAGAAACAGTAACCAGTACTGCTGGTGTAATTATGACTTGGAGCAAAAGTGTTGAAGACACATAATTAAAATTGAAATGCTATGTACATTGTTGAAATGTATGTTTATGGAATCTCTGTATGAACCAAGAACCAAGTCCACTGACAAAAAATGGACAGGCAACTTTTTCTAATCAAACGCATGCATC
Organism: Sinocyclocheilus anshuiensis; assembly: GCF_001515605.1. Classification (NCBI taxonomy): domain Eukaryota; kingdom Metazoa; phylum Chordata; class Actinopteri; order Cypriniformes; family Cyprinidae; genus Sinocyclocheilus; species Sinocyclocheilus anshuiensis. Next base: position 469,435 of record NW_015547654.1, read on the forward strand.
TCAATTATCTATAAAATATATTCACAGTGTTTAGCATTTGTGAAGATTTCATTAATTTAACATTCTAATTGGCTGCACCTTTGGATTGTGAACTGAATGGTCATAGGGCTTTGCCTCCAGGTGGGTGGATACGTGGCATTTCGTGACAGATGCACAACGTGGCCATTCATTCAGTGGCATTGAGGATGACAATATCTGAGGAAAGGATTCCCTCCTCACCCGTATGACTCATCCTTTACAGAGGGAGAGAGAGAGAGGCGCTGCAGGCTCTGGGTAAATGTTCCCCAGTATATACACTCTCTCCATCCATCAAGCAGATGCAGAGGTTTGGTTGTCACGAAAACCCTCTTTGACCGCTGCAGTGGCGTGATTTTGACATGGATCATCTCTGAATTACAAGAGATTGTAGCACGACTGAAATATTTCTGATCTCTTTTTTATTTTTGAATGACAAATACGTGATATGGCATACACAAGTAACCATATAAATATTATTTTTACTAATTTTATTTCTTTCGTCTCAAACTAAAAATAGTAAATAAATAGTTTATTTTAGCAAATATTTTTGGATTTCTTTTTTTCTGTTGTAATGTACAAAGTCCCAATGAAACAGAAGTAGTGACAGATGTTTTCTGTATTGTGACATGCATAGAGGATTGTTGAAAAAGGAAAAATGTAGGACATGGTTCTACTGATTGGTTGTTGATTGGATATTGAGATGGCATTGCACTTAAAGATCAATGCAAGCTTGTGATCAATTGTGGAGGGATGGGGTTTAAGCAGAAAGGTCCTGCATATGTCACCAGAGAGAAGTCTTACGTTTCACTGGAAGATTGAGTTGGGATGTTCAAAGATGAATTGTTTGCAATAAGATCAATTTTAAAAATAGATAGGGAGAATTTTCATTTCATGCCGACTTTAATAGCACAACATGAGCTTTTAAGCATGTGTTTCCCTCTGGCCCAAGGTCAAGGTGACCCAAGGTCTTGGAAAGAAAATCAAATGTCATGTGACTTCAATGCAATTTGTTGTCTTTCTTCTGAATTCCTAGAAAGCGAATGCAAAGTATGTTGCATTTTCCCCTTTCAAAATTCTTTAGAATTATGCGTAATGAACTGAGTAAAAGTTGAAACATGTCGAAAGTCGAGACTTATTTATCAAGAATTAACGTGATTCTTTATTGACAGATTTAATTGTCTCTCCATCAAAAGAATTCAAATGAAAGCAAAAAAATGGTTAACCATATACTATGTTCTGAGTAGAAGTACCTGCACTCCAGGTTTGTTCTGTCACTCTGTGCTTGTTTTTGTTAATGGTTTCGACATCCGCCTTCAAAAGTATACTGCTGCCACATAAAATATTGCGCAAGTGCTTATTTGAGTCTAGGATGATACAATCCGCCAGAGATGCCTTGGGGTCATACGCTACAGCAGGCGGAAAAGAAAACAGGCATCTGTCTTTGCTGGCTCTGACCCACTCAGCTGTGCAATGAGAATTTGCAAATCCGCATGGTTGGATATGTGTGTTTGTAGAAATATCTATGTACATTCCATTATTGGTGTTCAAATATGCAGCAGGTTTAAGTCAGCAGCCACTCTGCAGCAGTGTCCTCTGTTTTCAGTGTCTAACTGATTCATTGAAGAAGCATGTTGTATGAAGCACCAGACCCATACATTCTGCTCTTAGTTTCACAAATAAGGAGTGTGATCAGTGTGAGTTCGCCCCCTGAACAGAATTTGGAGACATGAGTCAAAAATGTTGATTAAAAGTGATACTTGAAACTGCCGAGTCTGGGTGAGTATGTGAAGTGAAGTGACATGTGGTCAAGTATGGTGACCCATACTTGGAATTAGTGCTCTGCATTTAACCCATCCAAAGTGCACACACACAGCAGTGAACACACACACCGTGAACACACACCCGGAGGCAGAATGGGCAGCCATTTTTGCTGCGGCGCCCGGGGAGCAGTTGGGGGCTCGGTGCCTTGCTCAAGGGCACCTCAGTCATGGTATTGAAGGTGGGAGAGAGCGCTGTACATTCACTCCCTTACGAGTCCGACTCTCTAACCATTAGGCCACGACTTCCCCCAAACACACACCTGCTTGAGATAGTCTGGATGGCAAAAAATAGGCGAAATAAAAACCTTTTCTGATGGTTTTACACACAGGATCAGTGGCAGATCTGTGAGGAAATTTAATTTTTCCATGTACTCTTAAAAATAAAGGTTCCGAAAGGTTTTTTTTTTGCAGTGACACCATAGAAGGATCATTTTAGTTTTGCAACAGAACATTTCAGTGAACAGTTCTTGACATTTTTCGTAGTGTGAGGAATGTTTTAAGAACCATCTAAAGAATCATTTTTCACTATAAAGAACATTTAATAACACAAAAAGTTTCTACACTTAAAAATAAAGGTTCCAAAAGGGGGGTTTTGCAGCGATGCCACAGAAAAACAATTTTTGGTTTGCAAAAAAAAAAAAAACAGTAAGGAACATTTTAATGATCTAAAGAACCGTTTTCAACTATAATGAAAATTTTATGTTATTGAAAAAGGTTTCTACACTTAAAAATAAAGGTTCCAAAAGGGGGGTTTCACAGCAATGCCATAGAAGAACCATTTTTGGTTCTCAAAAGAACAGTGTGAGGAATATTTTAATAATCTAAAGAACAATTTTCCACAATAAAGAACATTTAATGTTATGGAAAGTTTCTACACTTAAAAATAAAGGTTCGAAAAGGGGGGTTTCACAGCGATGCCATAGATTAACCACTTTTTGGTTCCCCAAAGTACCTTTCAGTAAACCGTTCTTAAAATAATTTTTTTTTCCTAATGTGAAGACAGTTTTAATAATCTAAAGAACCTTCTTCCACTATAAAGAACTATTTGTCCAGTGGAAAGGTTCCATGGATGTTAAAGGTTCTTCATGGAACCAACAATACCAAAAAAATAACCTTATTTTTAAGAGTGTAGGGATTCAGGAAATTTTCACAAGGTCATAGAGCAGGATGCCAGACCCGCAGGGGCCTGTCAAGCCCTGAAGAACCATCGTAGGTCTTGACCTCACTGGCATAAATCCTCCTTGTTTGAACTATACGACATGCGAAAACGTAGACTGGGTGCATGATTGAGCTATAGCCTATGATATGAGAGCAATTCATTACCCACAGTATGGAGCCAGTGGTTTTACTAATGTCTGGGAACAGCACGCTAATTGGGAAAATCCCATAGGATTTATACAACAAAGAGGAATGTGTCCCAACTCTTTATGACCACACATGTTGTCAGCCAAGCACATTTTCTGTTTCCATCATACGTGCCAACTTTGTGCTGGATCCACAGAAACTGTGTATTTCCACAGGTGAGACATTGAAGAAAAATGTCTTATATTGCACTAAAGTGTTTATATTCTCACACAGCTTAATAGCACTTTCATTAAACTTCCATTAAACTAATGAAACTTATGTCATGAAGACTGCTTGTTTGATAAGCAGTGCCCTATTTCATGTGAGCAAAAGCCCAGATTTTCTTATCAAGTGACTTACGGCTTCTCAAACTCCTTACATGGGCTGCTGGGCCGTGTGTCATCAGAAATAAACAGAGTAGGCAGAGATGAACAAGCGGTGGCCGTTTCAAAGGAACGGATAAGAGAGACAGTCACTGTGCTTTGTTTTGGAAAAAGTGGAGAGGTTTCCATGGAGCCACTATTTGATCCCATGATAATTAGCTTAGTTCACTGATTGCACAACATCCTCTCCATTGGCTGCGAGGTGGCCTCATCATCAGGAACGTGCCTCTGTTTATGCTTACGGTCGCCTCAATGCCTGACTTGAGTTTAAAACAGATCGTGATCAACACAGGAAACACAACGGAGGGATGCTTGTTGTTGTACATCCGCTCTTGTTTTCACACAAATGACGTTTAATGGTTGTTCCTATAGCTGTATGCCAGGGTTGCCAGATCTGCATAACAAATCCAACCCACTGGACAATCAAAACTAGCCCACTGACCAATTAAACTAGCCCCAAAACTAGCCCAAATACTCAACTCAAAATATGTAATTTCAGCACCTAAATACATTTTTAAAGTTATGTTTTACACACTTTTTTCAAATTACATACGGTAACACTTTAAGGTCATGTTACTCATTTTAACTAACAATGAGCAATATATTTGTTACAGTGTTTATTCATTTTTGCTAATGTTAGTTAATAAAAATATAACTGTTCATTGTTAGTTAATGTTAACTCTGAACCATTAAATAATATTAATAGATAAAAAGTTTGATTTTAATAAATGTATTAGTAAATGCTGAAATGAACTAAGATTAATAAATGCTTTTGGTATTTTTCATTGTTAGTTCATGTAGTTAAATAACAAATAGTATCTTATTGTAAAGTGTTACCAAAATCACTGTATTGTAGGGATCATAAACAGTCTGTTTTCATATATATATATATATATATATATATATATATATATACAGTATATATATTTTTATGTTTATTTTTTTTTAATTAATGGAAAATGCTTTTAAAAATGACATACTTTTTTATTTATTTGTAACAATCCTTGAGAAACCTGCCAAACTGTTACCATGGTAACAGAAACAGCCACCTAAAAGCTCATGCCATCTCATCATCTAGCACAGTTTTATCTTTGGAATTAGGTAGAGTAAAATATTTCAATACAAGCTTTTCTGTCAAATATCATTTACGCAATATGTCAACCCATTAACCCTAGGGGGGGAAAATCAACCCGCTGCAAATGTAGCCAACTTGGCAACCCTGCTGTAGAGCGGCAGTGTCATCATGAGCTGTTTAAAACAGGCATTTGTGTATATTTGCCTTGAGAAATGTGTAGAAGCCATCTTAAAGAGAGAGTACACCCAAAAATAAAAACTCTTCATCATTTACTCCACACGTTATTCCCAAACATTGTGTGTTAAAAAAAGAGCAGTTTGCACATTCTGCTAAATTTCTCATTTTGTGTTCTACGCAAGACAGACAGTCTCATGGTTTTGGAAGAAAAAGCTAGTGAATACATTTTAAGTACGCAGTTTCAGTATCCCCCAAATCCCATAAACCGCACCGGCCTTTGGATAGGAGTTACTGTAGTAGAGGATTACGGCTAAAACCAGTGTAAACCCATAGTATATTACCCCATCAATATCCAGTCTTGTACAATTTACAGATTTTTCTTATGCAAGACAATGGTATGTTCAAATATATGGGTTTCACTGAACTTTCGTTATTTCGTAATTAGACTGTTTCCATAGGCTGCAGCTCTAATCTATTATTTGCATCAAAGAGTGGCTGGGGTTGAAAAGCTCTTGTGTAAGTGTGGCAGAAAGGGGCAAAAAGGGTCTGTTTGAAGGCTTGGGGGTTGGATTTTGCAAACCGGCACTGCTTGCTTTTGTGCCTTTTGTTTACAGCAGGTTGTTGTGAGAAGCCGTTTGAACAGCATTGGTAGAACAGTTGTGCAACTGGCCCATTTGCCCAGAGCAAATAGCAGCCTTCTGAGAAGGGGCGAGGCCTCATACAGAGCCTCTGCTTTTTTCCACTAGTGTCATCGCTTTTAATCTCCTTGACTCCTGCACAATTAGTTTTGAATTCTTATTGTGCAATGTGTTGATAAAGGTTTCAAAGAAAAGTAGCACACAAAACCATTACAGACGAAGCCGATGTTTGCCGATGACTCACGCGGTGCCCATTATGATCTAATTATGCACAATCACGTTCCCATTTATGGAATGTCTCTTCATGAATAATCTCAGGCATCGCATGAGAACTTCTAAAGGTCAACACCAACAATCGGCTGTTTGAATTAATGTGTATAAACGTGGACAACAAGCCATGTTGGGTAACTAGATGCTGGCTTGTAAAGACCTGCAGAGTTCATTTACACATTCCAACATCTCTAGGACACCTTTAAGAGCTACAGATAAGAAACACTGTGGGTCATTGTATTGCATTGTAGGAATTCCTGCAGAATATTCAAATACAATGATGTATATACTGTATGCATACATATATATACATTTTGTTTCAATACTTTGTTTTAAATAAAACATATTATTCTGGTCTGACAGTGGGGTCCAATATTTTGAAACCAAATATTGGATAGGGTTAACTTTAGAGTCAGTAAATATTTTTAGTTTGACATATTTTTCAAAATAAATTAATATTTTTATTCAGTAAGGATACACTAAATTGATCAAAAGTGACAGTAAAGACTTTTGTAATGTTACAAAAGATTCTTTTTTCAAATAAATGTTGTTCTTTTTAGCTTCCTATTCGTCGAAGAATATGGGTTTCCACAAAACTATTAAGCAGCGCAAATGTTTTCAATATTAATAATAATAAAAAAATTTTTTTTAAAGTTTCCTGAGCACCAAAACCAGCATATTAGAATGATTTCTGAAGGATCATGAGACACTGAAGTCTTGAGTAATAACTGCTGAAAATTATATTATTATATTTTAAAATTTTTTTAAAGTTTCCTGAGCACCAAAACCAGCATATTAGAATGATTTCTGAAGGATCATGAGAGACTGAAGTCTTGAGTAATAACTGCTGAAAATTATATTATTATATTTTAAAATATAGTAAAATGGAAAACAGCTCATTTAAATTGTAACAATATTTTACAAATATTACAGTCTTCACTGTATTTTTCATCAAAACAAATCAGCTTTGGTTACTTTTTTGAAAACATTAAATATCGTACTAACACTAGAGTGTATAAATTATAATTAATAAATGTACAAATAATTTGTAAATATTTTTATACTAAATTAATTAAAATATATTTTTCTTTATTATTATTTCTTACGTTTTAGTATTTTAAAAAATGTAGCCTAATAAAAAGGTTACAAAACGCAGAAATACTTAAGATTCAGCCATATTTTTAGTTCACTAATGAAATAAATAATCTTGTGACATCGATCATGTGAACACCTTCATACAGACACTCAGATGTTCTTGCTTCCATTGATTTTTGGAACATTCTAAAATCATGCTCAAATGGTTTTACACACAATAAGATTTGTAAAGAAAATGTATGCAAGATAGATTTTCACTAGTGGTGTATATTCCAGAAATGACAGATATAGGATGTAATGACAGCCAACAGACAGAACAGGAACAGCTGGTGTAAGAAGTAGAAGCAAACCTGACCTTTCCATAGAGCGGGTCCCTTCTTTATTAAGAACAAACACTGGGCAACAGAGCAAAGACAGGAAATGGTACGTTTGTGTCAATATGTCTGAGGGCAAACACACTCATATAAACAAGCGTCCCTTTCTGTTATCAAAGGCAGAGGGATGTTGCTCGTTGGCCAATGATAAAGCCAATGTTTTTTAGTGTTTACTGACCATCCAGCGGTGTTATTGAGAAGTGATCATCTGATTCAGAGCATGGTCAATATTTCAATTCAAAATTTCCTCTTGTTGCCACTTAAGCAGCTTTCCATAAAGATCCAGCTGGGATTCGGAATTAAAACTGGTCCTTGGGTCATCATGGATGTGAATATGGTTTTTGTACCGGGATGAAAAATATTTCTTCTATTGAAAAATCTTCTGAAACAATGTTTTGACGGCCTATTGAGACAAAGCATTCCATGTATGGTGGAATTCCTCACATTAATTTGTTATTTTGATTCATGCTGCATCCTTCCTTTGTCTGACTACTGACAGAAGCTGGTAAAACTTCCCATAAACAGAGCTGCCTTTGAAAAACGGTGAATTTGAAATGTAAAAATGTTCTTTTCAGCTGGCGCTGTGATTAACGCAGCAGACCACACACTCAGTGGGTGAAAAAGCAAAGGAATTTTTCCTTTTAATGAGCATCTCAGGTCATAACAAGCAGTTTCATTCATATTCATGTTTAACTGTCTACGCAACCAGCCTAATGTTATTTCACATCAGAGGCATTTCTTCAAAGCTAACAGGGGTGTTGTCAACAGACCGTAAATCTCTAACTTTAATGATTTAAAATGAAAGCGCTTCTTAACATTAATAATTATCTCTTCATATTCCGTTGGGTCTGTGTGGTTGATTGATTGTGGAGATGCAGCAACTGTTGCATGATCATAAACATTCGTGATGAGATAATAACCCAAGTTACCACAGCCATTGCATAGCAACTATTTTTCTTTCCGGTATTACTGGAGCTAGCATATGTATAAGAGTGTTGCAGGCTAAAACTCAGTCAGTCAATTTAGACAGTACCGAAAAAACAGTAACTTCAAGTAAAACAGCTGGCGCATCCTCTTTATCTCATCCATCATTAATTACTCTCACCCTCATGTTGTTCCAAACCCGTAAGAACTTCTTTCAACTTCGGAACACAAATGAAGATATTTTTGATGAAATCCAAGAGCTTTCAGACCCTGCATAGACAGCCACGCAACTGACACATTCAAGGCCCAGAAAGTTAAGTAAGGACATTGTTAAAATAGTCTATGTGACATCCGTGGTTCAACCTTAATTTTATGAGAAAACTTTTTGTGTGCAAAGACAACAAAAATAATGACTCGATTTCTTCTCTTCCGGGTCAGTCTCCACCGGCATTCACGAGAGTACCGCGACACATTTTTGTTGTAATTTTTGACATACAGCGCTGTTGCGCTACAGGCATCCCGAATTCGAATCCTGACTCAAGGACCTTTCCCAATCACGCCCCCTATCTCTCTCCCGCTTTGCTTCCTGTCAGTTCTGATCTGTCCTATCATAATAAAGGCAAAAATGCCAAAAATAAATCTTAATCTTAATGTGTTCTGAATATGAATGAAGGTCTTACAGGTTTGGAATGACACGAGGGTGAGACATGACAGAAGTTTCATTTTTGGGTGAACTATCACTTTAAGCAAGTTGATATGATTAAAAATTATGCAAACACTAAAAAAAATGCCACTTGTTCAGCTAATTCAACTGAGCAAATGTAACGAAATTCTTTTATCATAACTTTTTATCATGAACTTTTATCATCCATGTAATTTAATTTCATGGATCTGTTAAAAGGAATACTTCACCCAAAAATGAAAATTGTAAAAAAAGTGCCATCACAATTCAAACTGCTGATAAAATATCAAGTAATCCACACGACTCCAGTCCATAATGTCTTGTAAAGTGAAAAGCTGCGTATTTATGAGAAACAAATGCATTATTAAGGCATTTTAACTTTAAGCTTTCGTTCTGGCCAAAATGTCAGTCCATAATCTATAATAACACTTCCTCCAGTGAAAAAGTCCATCCTCTGTTGTCCTCTCACATCAAAAACCACCAACATAATAGAGGACTATTTTAGCTGGAAGCAACAGTTTGAATTTAAAAACATTAATGATGGATTTGTTTATTACAAACACAGCTTTTTACTTCAGAAGACGTTAATTGCTGGATTGGAGTCATGTACAGTAGATTACGTGGATTATTGTGATGTTTTTATCAGCTATTTTGACTATCATTCTGATGGGACCCATTCACTGCAGATGATCCATTGGTTAAATTTCTCCAAATCTGTCCTGATGAAGAAATCTTGAATGCCTTGAGGGTGAGTACATTTTCACATTTCATTTTTGGATGAACTATTCCTTTAAATTTACAAAATAAAAGTTTGCCTAAACCATTTGCGTTGGGATTACATTAATAATTTTCTTTGGCACTAATGCAGCTGGGCAGGGGATTTCCAGTTCCATGCAAAGCAAAGCATGAAGGGAGTAAATGTCGAAATTAATTGTTATTTTGTGTTTTTGAAAAAGAAGAAGAGGTTGAGACTAGTTCATGTTTAATGTTATATTGTGCTGGGATTTAGACAGGTTTCTGTTATGTTGTGGTGAAGAGTGGATCTTGTACTGCTGTCAGGACGGGATTTTGTGCATGAAAAACTACTGTATGTTGCTTTAATCAAGGAGCAATTACTGAACAAATGTCTTCCAAGTGCAAACATCATAGACACATGATTGCTTATTTCTTGTTGGGTTACATTTAGTATGCTAAACCTATAGCATGTCATTCAATTCAGTTACATAAATTTGAGTTCACGGCTTAATTGAATGACCAAAAAAAGAAAAATAAACATTTCTCACATGTGAACCATTGTCCAACTGAATTAGGCTCAGCTAAAGAATTTTTTGGCCATATATTTGAGGAAAAACACATCCCACAAACAGGAGACATCTAGTAACAGATAGACAGTAACTGAGTGTGCTTGGCATCGGACCTGAAGAACACAAGAGAACAGGGAGGATACACAGTGTAATGGAGAACATGCAGGATCCCTGCTTTGTGTCCCTCTGCCTTTGTGCTGAGCGTTTGTTTGGGTAGAACAGGATGTAGAAGGACATCTGGAGGAAATCAATCCAGTGTTTGCTTACCCATCTCCGGGACCTTTGAGGGTTTCTTGTGCATGGATGGTCATGGAGAGGACACCAGTGACTCTGATGCTCAAACGTTAGATATGCTCGAGCTCAAATATGTCCAGTCTAGGTAATATCTCTACAGTTTGGGATACTACATGAACCAGACATCAAAGAGACAATGTTTAGCAATACCATTAGTCAAATCCTTTCAAAATAAAGAGCAGGCATAACCTTTGGAGTTCATGAACTTGTTTAGAGGTAACTGGGTCAATAACATGTTAATTGTATTGTCCAGATCTTAATTCATTAAAAAAAAGCATTAAAAATACAGTTCAATGACTTGAAAACACCTCTTACATGATCATTTTAGAATGTAATTCAAATTCATTTTTACATATTTTTTTATATAATTTTTTGTAAGTAGAAATTCTATAAATATTTGGGTGATAAAACTGTCCTGCAAGGTCAGAAATTAATGAGGGCTTGGGACAGATAAAAATGTCTCTTGTATGAATTGTTTGTTTTTTGATATTTGTTTCATCAATGAAAATAGTTCTAACTAAGCCACAGCAGAAATGTTTCACATAATAAATGAATCTGCATTTTTGAATGAATCGGTTGGGTCAATGATTCAATAACTTACCAGTTAAATGAATTATTTACTGGCTCATCACCTACTGGTGATTTTAGTTACCTATTTAATGTACTTCATATTTAAAGTATTTAAAGTATTTAATTTTTTAATCATTTCGTATTATATTCAAAATATTATATTTGAAACATGAATCTCATAACCTTGTTTATGCAGCTATAATTGCAGTGTAAACGCATCTATGTCACCTCTGTGCTGCATTAAACATTTCAATGCCACTTCAGATGCGGCTTCTGTCCCACCTAGGCAGTGCAAAGATGGATTTTCTTGATACAGATTTCATTTGATTGGTAACAGCCATAAAGTTTCTTATTATTCCAATAAAATGTATTAAAGTTATGAATTTGATGTTAAAGATTATGCATACATAATGGTTAATTAAAAGAATGAAACACACACAGACACACACACACACATATATATACAGTATATTAGGACTTTGACACGTTTAAACTAAATTGTTCAAAGATTTCTCCTTTTCTTTACTCTCTTGTATGTCATTGACTAAACTAGCAGTGGATACAAGTCTTTTAGCATAGCTAACAAAATAATGTGTTCTATTGGTTTAAACTTGTGATTAAAGTGTAGCTTGCCAAGCAACAAGATATTTAGTACAAGCTACTAACAAAAGTAGCTAAATCACTACTATCAAGCGCTTGTTGTTAAGTTGCGCCACAACTTTAGTTAGTTTGCTTGAGAGAGCAATAGTGAAAGTCTAATAACAGAGTTCAGGCAGAACATAAAACTAAAAAAATCTTTACATCTTCTGAATATGATCCAAAAGTTTGCTGTTACTCATACAGACCAAGACACGAGCACGGTGGTCTGTTACGTTAACTCACTTTCTTCCATCACGAGCGTTGCAGGAGCAGACATGTTACATTGCCTTCTTCTCTCACCAAGCAAGTGTCAGAGAAGCAGCAGGGGAATGTCTCTCCTCCTTGGCCAGCTCCGGCTGTTTCCATTTACCTTCCAAACTGATGAAAATATTTACTCCTGAAAACCAAGAGGATAATTTTCCTTCTCTGACTCTGTTCCAAAGGCATCTGGACTGTGTTAAGAGCTTTTGTGTGAGGTGGGAACAGACGGAGTGTGAAGACAAAACCTGACTAATGTCTGCGCAGTTAACTCCTGAACCCAGAATGACCCATCATGACACTCAGACATCGTTGTTTGCTTTGCTTTACCAAGTATAATAATACAAACACTGTGAGATATTCATAAAAGGCACTGAGCCACCATTACTCCAGTCTTCAATATCAAAAAATCCTTCAGAAATCATTCTAATATGCTGATTTACTGCTCAAGACACATTTGTTATTATGTTATCATCAATGTTGAAAACGAGAAAAGTTAAAAAACAGCATTGTGAGAATATAAATTACAACACTGTCACGTCTGATCTATTTAATGTAATTTAATGGTAATTATTTAACCAAGAATTTATGCATAATTATACAAACACAGAGAGATGTTCATAAAAGGCATTGAATTGCTTTGAGCACACACAATAAATTGCACTGGCATACTGAATCGTTAAGAACGCAGAAGAAATATAGGGTTTATACTAAGTTCAGAAACTTGTTAAACTATGCAGAGTTGGCGCACAGACGCTCCTGATGAGCCTTTTCTCTGTTCCCATCTATCAAGTACAGTGTGTTCAAAAACACACAGGCCTCGTCCCAGCTCCAGACTGCACATACTGTATGCCAATTCTCCTTTGGACTGCACAGCAGCTGATATTCAATCTACTTTATTTTGATCCTCTCAGTATGGAGAGATAGAGAGTCTCATTATCCATATAGGGCTATGCTCGCCTTTGTCCCGGCTTCATTCCCATAAAGATTTGATTCGCAGCCTCATTTCATATTATTCCCCACTGTGGGAAATTTGGCACTCTGTAGCAAGCGTGTTGCAGTCAAAGAGGCCATTTACATAATGAGTTTGTTTTTTGTGTCAGCAAGAGCCATCGGAAAGCTTTCGTCATCCTGTTTATAGTAAAACTAATCTCATCATCAGCTTTGGACGAGAAACAAAGCAAATACGGCTAGTTTTGGTCTTTACTCCTCATATGGCATGTACAGCCTTGTGTCCCGAGCGTATCACGACTCAGCTGAGATCGAGAGCTCTCGATTTAATGAGTGAGAGTTCTGACAGGTCTAGGGAACAACAGCAGGTACATTAACATGCCGACGACCCAGGGTGGTGGTCACGACAGATCACGCCGCAGTCTATTATTGTAACTCATTAGCATTAATAATGCATGTTTCCTTCTCTTAATTACCTCTGCCTACACGCTAACATAACACCTTCCTCTCAGCACTCACTTCGTACTCAATCCATACGACCTCAACAAGTACGAACCAGTCGCTGACCCTGAACAGAGCTCTCACGAGTCTACATTTATGGAAATAGCAGTTGCGCAGCCCCTGCACACCTCTAAACAAAGCTGACAGGGGCACTTCTTTTCTACTCGAGTTGAGCAAGTGCTGCTGGTGTAAATGCACGTTAGAACTGATGTTAACAAGTCTTTACTAAAGTGACACTTGACTCCAGGGTTTGCTGGGAATCTCTTGACACTGATCCAGTGTCAGAAATCAATGTTTAAGAGCAATATTCACTCCAACCCCGGAAAACATTTTCCAGTGCATTTTACTTTTATATGGGCATATTGCTAACATAGGATCCATAGGTTTTTAAAGAATTCTCTTCTGCTCACCAAGCCTGCATTTATTTG
>NW_015547654.1:483489-483874 GCF_001515605.1 Sinocyclocheilus anshuiensis
ACTTTCTATTCATCAAAGAAACCTGAAAAAATTCTACACAGCTGTTTTCAGCATAATAATAATAATAAGTGTTTTTTGAGCAGCAAATCAGAATATTAGAATTTGATTTCTGAAGGATCATGTCACTGGAGTAATGATGCTAAAAATTCAGCTTTGAAATCACAGGAATCTAGTCTCTATTGTACTACTCAGTGTCACATGATACTTTTAGAAATCATTCTAATATGCTGATTTGCTGTTCAAGAAACATATTTAAAATTAGTTGAGTACATTTGTTTCAGGATTCTTTGATGAAAAAAAAGATCCAAAGATCAACATTTATATGAAATAAAAAGCTTTTGTAACATTATACACTACACCATTCAAAAGCTTGGAGTCAGTATCA
>NW_015547654.1:483950-502715 GCF_001515605.1 Sinocyclocheilus anshuiensis
CTGAAAATACAGCTGCGCATCACAGAAATAAATTACAGTTTAACAGATATTCACATAGAAAACATTATTTTAAATAGTAAACATATTTCACAATTTTACTGTTTTTGCTGTATTTTGGATCAAATAAATGCAGGCTTGGTGAGAAGAGGAATTTTTTTTTTTTTTAAACATTAAAAATCTTACTGTTCAAAAACTTTTGACTGGTAGTGTACACTACTGTTCTAAAGTTTGGGGTTTAAAAGATTTTTTAATAATAGATTAATAATATCAATAGATTAATAATAGATTTTTAAGAAGTATCTTATGCTCGCCATTTTTTTATCAAAAACACAGTAAAAACAGTATTTTAAGAAATATTATTATGATTTAAAACAACTGTTTTTCTTATTTAGTATATATTAACATGTAATTAATTCCTGTGATGCAAAGCTGAATTTTCAGATTCATAACTCCCTTCTTTAGTGTCACGTGATCCATCAAATCACTCTAATATGCTGATTTGGTGCTCCGAAACATTAGTCATTATTATCAATGTTGAACAGTGATACATTTTTTTCCCAGAATTCTTTGATGAATAGAAAGTTCAAAAGAATAGCATTTATTTGCAATAGAAATTGTTTGTAATATAATAAATAGCTAAATGACTGTCACGTTTAATCAATTTAATGCATCCTCGCTGAATAAATGTATTATTTTATTTTAGAACTCTTACTCCATATGTTAGATGGATTCACTATATGGGGGCATTTTTGCTTCCTCATTTTAAATATGTGGATTTTTAAAAACATTTTCCATGGCATATTTGATTAATCATGAGTCAGACAGCAATTAATATCAAAATGCAAAAAGTTAATACAGATGAATTCCTTCGCTCAAGCACTACTGAATAATCTGGCTAAAAACAGCTTATAGACACTCACATTGTTCTACTACAACACTTTCTTCCTGGTCTTCTCTGGCATCCTGCCATAATGCCTGTGAAATTATTGCTTTATCCTTTCACGGTATTATTGGTGTAAATCTCCACTGTTGCAGTACAATGCTGAAGGCCATTGAAATCCTGTTAATGTGCTGCAATTAAATTCTTTTTGAAATGCTTAGCTCTCCCTCCCTTTGATAATTTAAGAACAGTTGACTCACTCTTGATGACTGAAAGGTTTAGAAGGATTCACGCTAGCGGACTCAAGACGAGTGTAAACTGTAGGCCTGCGCTTGAGTAGCATTAATGCATTTTTAAGAGGTTCCCCTCCTCTGTTTCTTTTCCAAATGGAATTAAACCCATCTACTCAATGCTTTTTGAACCTGCAAGAAACTATTAGCAGAACTCAATGCGATATTGCGGCAGACGTCGCTCTCACCATTTAACCTCTCTCTTAAACATCATATGAGAATCTCAACACTGCTCCACATTCCAAACCTCTTTCTTAAGGTCATACGGTTGTAAGCAGCGGAGCCCTGCCTCTCAGAATGACTGTACTTTTATTTTCTCGACTGAAGTAGACTGGCGTCTGAGTGGTGTGGGGGACTGCCCTTAGCCACCACATAACACTTTATTTCCTCGGACTGACAGGATGAGCTCTTACTCATCACGATTGATTGTTGATGATAACACTTACCACAACAAACACTTGGTATTTTCTTGTGTAACTGGATCCTGAGGAACATGGCGTAAAAAAAGACGGCAACACTACAGCACATGGGAAAAGTTAACAGTAGAAATACAGAAGCTGCGTGGAAGCTTAATAATGGTTCAACTTGGCCTGTTTGAAATTTGATGCCGGTTAAACCGTGGAATGTTTACAAGAGCGTTTTAGTGGTGCTGAATGTGAGCCACCGCGGCTGAATGTATTATGTCTTGTAAACCGTGAGGATTTCAAAATCTTGCCACTTGAGATTTTATGAGCCTAGCAGTAGATGTCTAGGCAACACTTCAAAAGTCCCTGCGCACATCTGTGACCAAACCACAGCCTCTGAAGAGGAAAGACTCGTGATCGAATTACCGTGGGGCTGTTTGTTTCACAATCTGCTCACGGTAGCCCCAGACCTTCCTGACCTCCTGACCCCCACACTACATCAGCTCCTGAGACCACTGTGTCAGCCATTACCATCATGACATCTGATGTCTTTGATAATAATTACTCATATTTTTAATGGCATTATTAATTCATTCATAATTATTGACAGGAATGTAAAACGATTGTTTACATGCCATATATAAACATGTTTCTGCATTCAAGAAATAATAAAAGGTAATTGTGACTTTGTCTTACTACTACAATTTTATTTCTCACAAATGCTACTTTCTTTCTCAAAAGTGTAACCTTAAGGGGAAGGTTCATTTGTCCTTCCAATGTTGTTCCAAATCTGTATGGCTTTCGTTCTTCTGAACAAACATGTTTTGAGAAATGTCTCTGTGGGTTATTATGCTTTCGGACACTTAACTGCATGTTATTTTCAATATTAAAATTTATTTATTTATAAATGCAATCAGTTTTTTTGACCCACTTAAGTAGGACTTAAGTACTGTACATCTTTATATGCAACTGCATAATTAATTATTGTCTTTGAAATACAGTTAAAATGTACTACCAAATGTACAGATACTCATTTATGGTAAACTAAAATGTACTTTTAATGTAATTTCTAATTAAAATTTTGTCATGTATTTAAATATATAATAATGTCACATCTGTAATGATGAAGTTGCAATTTAGTACATTAAATGTATTGACTTTGTAACATTGAATAACCCATACAGTGAATAACACACTAAAATTATAATCAAGTACTTTACATGTGCTTTAGTAGGCCTCTGTTTGTCAACATCTCACAACAGAAAATTATTAAAACATAATTATTTAAAACGTATTTTAAAGTAAAACTTTTAATTTGATATTACAAAGTGCACTTTTTAAAAAGTGTACTTAAGTATATAAATAAACAGTCATTAAAGTGCACTCTCTTTAAGTGCACTTAATTACTATTCAGTAATATTATATTATCTGCACATTTAAAAAAATATGCCTTTAAAGATTTGAAGTATACAAGTGCACATTCAATACAATTAAGCTCCCAGTTACACTTTATTTTAAGGTGTCCTTGTTACAGTGTAATTATACATTTAAGTAGAGTAATATTAATTAACATGTACTTACTATATAGGGTTAGGATGAGGGTTTGGCTTAGTGTTACTTGCATGTAATTATGCATAATTTATAGTCATTATAATATAAGTACATGTAACGCGTAACAAGGACACCTGAAAATACAGTGTTACCAACCTCCCTTCTTTTTCACAAGGATATCCCTTTAAATCTCACAAATTTATCTTTATTTCTTATTTTAAACTTTCTCTCACAATTACCTTTTTTAATTTTTACTCTGAGGCAGAAATGGGCCTGCAGAAATAGTTTTATCTTGTGACTGAAATGCTTTCTTGTGCGGTAAACCTATTACTGACTTTACACCTTTTGGACTGTGTGTAGTACTCATAACTTCCCTATTTCATAATTGCTTTCGACAGTCATATTAATGGTTAAAGTTCAGCCACACTTATGACGTATCATTCCTGTCAAGGCCAGATTCACCAGTATGTTTTTTTTTTTCTTCCAAAGCAGCTTATATGTGCAGACTGTTTAAGGAACATGTACCTGTTTCTGGCCGAATTGTTCTGTGTAGAGAATGATCAGTTCGCTTTGTCTTTGCTACTGGCAATGAGTCAGCTAATTACAGTGGAAAAGAGCTCTGTTAGGGCTCTCAAGCGAGAATGACCTCAGATAGCCATGTTCTCTGAATCATATGCAAACATAACACAAATACTGTCCAGTGTGGTCTCAGTGACACCTGTTTATGTCATAACAAAGGAGAAGTAGATATTTCCCATGGAGAGTAGGGTGTTTTACTCTAAAGGGAGAGGAAGCGCAGAAAACCTGTTCTGTTCCTGCTTAACAGCATGACAAACGCACACATCAGATGCTGAGTCATCAGAGAGATATTTTACAGTCAAAGAAAACATGGTTGCTAAAAATAATCCGTCTTTAATGTTAAATCCTCAATCCGACCACGTTTGAACTCCAAACCTGCAGGCCGCAGCTGCACCATCTATTATACACAGTCACGAATTCAGGCAAGGACAGGAACGAAGCGTACTGAAATATTCCACACTTCTTTTTTGAAACTGTAGGAACCTTTCTACACAGCTAAATCACCTCAGAATACTTTTATACGGCACATATTTTAGAATTTGATCATTAGCCCACAAAAACACACATTTATCTTTCTCATTAACACTGAAAAAGTGCAACCTGATAAAGCTCTGATATTTTAAGCATCAAAAACAGCCCACATTCCCTTGAGTCTATTCTAAACAGGGCTCTTTTCTTCTGTCTAGCGAAACAGGTGCTCGTTCAATTACACCCTTCCAAATTAAGAGCGGTCACAACCAATGAAACGGGGACAAAGGTTTCAATAGCAACTTACTTAACCGTCTGTGTGGGACATATAGCCATATGCAACCAACTAGGAGCTGCATCAGATTTTATCTTTTTTATCTTACACAATTGATGTTTCAAATACAATGTGGGAGTCGCTGTCTTACGTGCCCTGCAGGCTAAACTGTTGCCGAATTAAGCTAATAGGCCGAATGACACGGTGAGGCACAAATTTATTTTGTGCGTCATAGGCATATGTTTTCCAGCTCTTTGTGCATTACCCTTCTGGTTAAATTAAACAAATATCTCCTTCCTAGTAAGATCTATGGTTATTCTACAAAGTGCACCACCACCACTCCCATGTCTTTCTCTTTATGGCGATGACTCATCAGCACATTAATAAATATGAACTGCAAATATGAAGTACAAACCCACCCATTCCTCAGACACAGACATTTTTTTTGTGCCAAGCTAAATAAATATGTAATTGTGGTGGTTGACATATTTGCAGGAAGATGATACATCTTAAACATTTTAGTAAGAAAATAGGCATATAGTGCAGCAGAGCCCTGAATGTCGAAATAAGTTAATCATTGCCGAACCATGTGTTTTGACGAAGAATGAAAAATATGAATGCAGCTTCCTTGGATTTCACAATGACAAACATTTGGAGTAAATTGTAAACATTTGAAAAAAATACAAAGGCAGCAGTTTTACATAAGTGTTACTTATAAAGCTTTGCGTGCAGATTTGACTGCTGAGGGAAAAGAAAAGTTGATTAAACCAGCGCTTTACTATTCATCTGGAAGGTGAATGGCATGTGGCGATTGCTCAATTGTCGAGACTGCAATGAATGTGTCACTAGGGAGAGTCTGAACCGGGCGGAGTTCCAGCTTTGGGAAGTCTGATTCATTTTAGCGAGTCGCTTCGTTCGGACAAAGAGATGCAATAAAAGCGATTCAATTATTATTTTGAGTCATCACTCAAAGGTTCCGCTAAAGTACCTACAAGCGCGATATTGTGTGCGTCACGTATGAAGTAAAACACATTTTAGTTAAGCTAATTATCACTGTGTTCGGTTTGGGCTGTATCGATCGTGTTGCTTTTGGATTCAAACACCAAACAGTTTTACTGCCAAGGTTCTTCCATTCAGTGGAATGATTAAAAGAAGATTCCGAATCAGATTCAAGTGAATCATTAAAAAGAACCGACTCGTTCGAATCGGACATCAGCTGAAAGCAGAGCTCAGAAAACAGCATCAGTAATTCAGTGAGTCAGACAGCCCTTCTCTCGGGCTCAGATCTACACCGGGAATATTTCACACCACACAGCTGCCTCATACAGTATCTCTTGGGCTTCAATGTTGTTCAAAAAGCTCAAACGGACTAGCTAATGCAAAAAAAAAAAACTTAAAAACAATGGATAAGCGAAACTGCAAACCTATGATACAGACACTTGCATTTCACATTCATTGACGAGTAAGTAGCATCTTTTTTCCTTTTTGCAGCGCAGTGCACAGATCCTTTCCTGGAATATGCTTGCTTGAAATCAGCCCGGTTATATCATTTTAAACTACTGCAGTTTGTAAGAATGAGCGTGCAGTGGCTTCAGAATCCGATGCAGGGAAGACACGGACACAAGCGCTTTGACACAGACGAGCCTGTGACCAGATGTCCCCGGCTCAGCGAGTCCTCGGCTGATGCGGGTCTCCTGAGCTCCTCACCGGGATCCCCGGTAAGCGGAGCGCCTCTGAGCCTCACCTCCGCCCACCAGGGTCCCGCTCGTATCGGCCAGTTCCTGCTAGTGCCCCTGACCGACCGATCGGGGGTGCACAGCGCTTTGGACATGGACACAGGAGAGGAACTGCTCTGCAAGGTAAACCGCTGCATACTATAATGTACATGACCTACATAAGTATGATCCACTTCAGTCAACTAACACGTTTTATGCCTCCGAGACCCAGCACAATATATTATAGTATTTAGTTAAAAAAAATAATGAAAGTGTTTGGTACTAAAGAACACAGTGATTTTAAAGTTTCAATAATAATAACAATAATAATACTTAACTTAAACCAATTATTATTATATTGTGTGTTATTTATATTATTTATATTTATTGTATAAATATTATAGGCCTATATTATATAGAAATATGCTAACAAAACAGGAAAAAAATACTGCAAGACTTAAAACTGGCAGGTACCGTATGATCTCAGAGATATTTACAAAATAAAATCTATATGAAAAAATGAAATTGCAAAAAAGAAATGCTGGGTCTCGTAATCTTGTTTTCTTTACATTCAAAAACTGTTAAAATAATCATACACGTTCAGTGAGAAGGGATATCAGAATTTCTGTGCATTACATGGATGCCATCTTATATCTATAAAATAAAATATGACAGTCTTGTGAATCTGTATCAGGTATTTGCAAATGCATCTGCAACTGTGTGAGAAATGTGGGGCTGACATGGCACACAAAAAGGCTGTATATGATTATTACTTCAAAAGACATTCCATTTTTCATAGTATGTTTGTGCTTTAATCTTAGAGCATCACCTCCATTCACCTCCAGTGAACTGACTTTATCAGGTCAGAGTTGTAGTGGACTTATAATACTATACTGAACACTTTTTTTGTTTTGCCATCTGCAGGTGTTTGATATGGGCCATTACCAGGAGAAAATAAGAGCCTACAGCATGCTGTCAAGTCATAAGAACATTGCACAGATCAAAGACATAGTTCTTGGGGAGTGCAAAGCATATGTGTTCCAAGAGAAGGATTTTGGCGACATGCACACCTTTGTAAAGAGCTGCAAGAGGCTTCCTGAAGACCTGGCTTCCAAGCTTTTCTACCAAGTGGTATCTGCAGTGAACCACTGCCACCAGGTTGGCATCGTTTTGGGAGACCTCAAGCTTCGCAAGTTTGTGTTCTCAGACGAGAAAAGGTGAGAGTTCTAGTTAGTGTGTCGGTGTGAGAGTGTGAGAAAGCATGAGTTTTTAGGGCACGCCAGGTGCGGTACTGTAAATCGTGCATCAATGCTGTGACATCAGCAGCGTTATACTGGGTGAATAGTGTCAGTTCTAGTTTCATTCAGTTTTCACTTCCTCACAGCAATGTGTCACATTGCAGGTGATTGGTGCTGCTTCCCTAAAAATTCAATGGAACAAACCTATTAACACTGATTTACTCATGTTTCTCTGTAAGAGGAACAACTGGTAATCCGACCTCTGAACTCGTGTCCAGAGTTTTTCTGTAGAAAATGAGAGTCCTCTGAATTACGTAAGTGAATTATGTATTAAAAATAAAATTGACTGAATTTAAATATTTTTATCCACAATCCCCAATAAAGAGAACATACTGGAGCCTGCTGATCTATCTATCTAATTCTAAATATATACTGTATATAAATAAAACTGATATATAAAATATTACTGATATATAAAATAAAACTGATATATATAAAAAATACACACACAACGTATTTTTATTATTGTTATATGTATTGTACATTTTCCATTTTTTTATATTTTAAACTTTTAGATCAAATTTCTTTTATATATTTTAACATGTTTATTCAATATTAATTTATTTTTAGATTAAAACTATTTAGATTGTATTTTTAGATTAAAGCTATAAAACATATATAAAACATTATGTATACATATTTAATTTTTTATATTTTATTAAATATTAGTTTATGTATTTTTAGATGAAATATAACTTATTTTTATTTTTATATAAAGATAAATATGAAACATTATTTTTATATTTTAACATAGATGCTTTAATTAGCATGCTGTGTTTCGGCTGCTAGACAATAACACTCACTTGAAAAAGTTACGCTTTCAAAATAATTGTGTGTCAAATTAATCCAGTTTATACACATGGCTTGGGATTCCTGCATTCTGTTACATTACATTGTGTCTAAATGTTTTTGAATGAAAAAAACTATGTAAATTTCCCTTTAAAACGCATCTGTTTAGTGTCAACTAAACTCCAAACTCACCTAATTATAAAAGGCTTCCTTAAAACCAATTAGTCAACTAGTCTGTCAGGCAACCCACCAATTAGCCGATTTAGCAAATATGTTGTTTTTCACATCCCTCAAAACATACAGTAGGTTTGCCATTTCTGGGCCAACATTTTAAGCCTGACCTTTGGGCATCGGTTTTCATTTGAGTGAATGTAAGCAGACAATAACGTGTAAGAGGACGTAGTCACCCTTCTCTCATAGCAGCCAACGGGTGCAGCAAGATGAGTCATAGCAATGCACACAGAGGGGAAACTCACCATTCAGGATCATACCAACACACTCGACACTCCACTCCTGAATGCGGCACCGCTCGTAGGTGAGGCGCGCCGGCTGTGGCCATTGCGACACTTACAGATTGGCGGTCTGGCCTGGCAGACGTGACCAGGGCATGCTGACATTTGGTCAGACGAAAAGTGCAAAGAAGCGTTTGTGTTTTCTTTCACTTTGTTCGGCACCAAGCAGCGTAGTGACAGGTTATGCAAACCTGCTCTTCGTACACACTGTATCTTTCCGAATGCAGTTTCCAAAGCTAGAATAGCTTTTGCGAAATGCGGTAATGATGAGTGATGGATAAGCAACAAAAAGGCCGAAACTGTGATAACGCTGAGATACGGTGTGTGTGATCGCATACACAAAGACGCTCATTGACCTGGAATGTGTCTGTAGTTAGATTGTGAAACACGCACACAAACAGGCTGGCTGGGCAGGGGCCGTTCATGCGTCACTGATGTAACAGCGCTGTTCGTGGGTAATAAGGCTCTGCCAGATGCCGTGAGCGTACGGCACAGGTGCAGGAAGAGCACAGTGGACCTGCAGCACAGCGCAGTGCACTCATTTGTCCTCAGTCTCTCTGTCTGTCACACACACACACACACAGGACTATGACTCATTCTCTCCACCTCTCTGGCAGAATGCTGTTGTGTCATCTGCAAACCCCCAAACCCAGGCTGATAGCCAGTGATGAAACACAATAGCATGCAGGGCAGCTCTTGTTTTACTGAAAGGGATACCACAGACTCATTGGTCATCAAGTCTACCGTTAAAGTCCACAGGGATATTCCTAGGGATTTGTTTCCTATTGGAAATTGAGCTAAACTTAGCCCAGACTTTACAAGAATACATTACAGAGCGCTTTGGAATGAGAGGAAGTGTGTTTATTTTGTGTGCGTGCATTGTGGAAACTCTCGTGCGTGCTTTTGTTTAAACGAAGGCTGTAATTAGATGAGGATCTGTGCTTTATTTGTTGTAGTAGCTCCGTTTGAGGGTCAGAACTACTTAGAGCGGCTGTCTTTGCCGTGATTTACGTTCTCAGCAATCTGGGAGCTCAACAAACGTGATGGAGAGTTGTTTCAGCTCAGTGCACAATAAAGGAAGGCTTCAATACATCACTTTGTTTAGCAGGGGAAGAGGAAGATACTAAATCCATCATCGGCAGGCCCACATGAAATCTGTGTCCACAGAGTTCTGCAGAAAGCTATGCAGATTTCCGCAGAGCCGGATCACCTGTCATTTACATCACCCCACCCCCCGTTTTATACTGGCTAATTTGATTGTGCTTTCAGATTTGTTACAAGTGTAACACAAGATTAACATATTTTACAAAGTTTAAGGCTGTTTGAAACTTGAACTTGCTCTCCAAAGGCAGTTTATTAAGAGATTACCAGCTATGGAAATGCATAACAAGGGTTGTCAAATTTATTGATACCAAGGATCAAATATCATCTTTTTGTAAAGACCCCACTTCTTAAAATATTTAGGCAGCTTAATATTTTCATCTATAAAAATAAAAACTGGCTAATTCTCATTGCACTAAAGCAAACAAAATATTATTTGGAAAATATTTAAATGATTTAAATTAATTTAATTTACTTTTTAGTAATTTATGACCTGTCTTTAGAAAGCAGAATGAAATATTATTTTTTATCAAATTTAGTGAATGTAAAATAATCATTGCATCAGTATCTTTATATTAACTTATAAATTCACGTATTAAATATGACAGCCTTAAAAAACACTACTGTTCAAACATTTGGGATCAGTAAGATATTTTAAAATAAATAATACTTTTATTCAGCAATGATGCATTAAATTGATCTAAAGTGACAATAAAGATATTTCTATTTCGAATAAATACTGTTCTTTTGAACTTTCAAAGCTTTCCACAAAAATATTAAGTAGAACAACTATTTGATGATGTTTCTGAAATGTTTCTTGAGCAGCAAACCAGAATGATTTCTGAAGGATCATGTGACACTGAAGACTGAAGAAATGATGCTGAAAATTCAGTTTTGCCATCACAGGAATAAATTATATTTTAAAATATATATTGAAATAGGAAAATAATTATTTTAAATTGTACTATATTTCACAATTTTACATTTCTGATCAAATTAATCAATTTTTTCCCAAAACATTAAGAAATCTTACTGACCCCACCTACTTTACCATGTAAAGTGGCAACTTCAATTTGGAAAATTCCACAAGTTTTACATCAAAATGAAGTGTGGAAAATGTAAAATATGACCTGATCATTAGTGAAATGTAGCTGATTCTAAATGGACTGTATAAGCCAGTCATATGATTTTCTTAACAGCCACAACACTATAACTCTTCCATGGCTGTACTAAACATGATGTGTTTGTTTTAGGACCCAACTGAAATTAGAGGGTCTGGAGGACTGCCATATTCTGTGCGGAGAGGACGACTCGATGTTCGACACGCACGGCTGCCCTGCGTACGTGAGTCCTGAGATTTTGAACGGCGGAGGGTGTTACTCAGGCAAGCAGGCGGACGCGTGGAGCCTCGGCGTCATGCTGTACACAATGCTGGTGGGCCGCTACCCTTTCCATGACCCGGACCCCGCAACCCTGTTCTCTAAGATTCGACGGGGCACATATTGCCTCCCCGATGGGCTGTCTTTAAGGGCACGCTGCCTACTTCGCAGTCTGCTCAGAAAGGACCCGGGTGAAAGACTGACCACAGCAGAGGTCCTCATTCACCCGTGGTTTAATGGCAACACGCAGGACACAGGAAACGCAGAACAGCAAGTCAGCCTCAGAGAACAGACTGTGCCCCAGATAGAAATGGAGCATGACGAGGATCTTTTCTCCTGAGGAAACCAATATAGATTGAATATGGACCAAAACTGTTGGTTTTCTTGGTGTTTTGTTTTTATTATTTGGTTTCTTACATGGATTTTGTAATAGATTCAGAAGTAGACTCTCAGTGAATACTCACTCAAAGTACTGTATCATCTGTGTCAGGTTTAAGGACGGTGTGCACAACAGCCAGTGTATTTTGAAGTCGTTTGCTAGTGAACCATTCTTGTGCTTTATGAAGTGAATGAGGCTGGGCATTATGGGTCACGTGATAATGAGAGAATGTCGGCTTGGTGACTAACCTCGGCCTATGGGCCAGACCGGTGGCTTCAAGATTACTGTCAAAACGAAACATGTAGGTTGACTCACCTATTGAATACTGCACTCCCAAAGGTACATGTCTATTTTAATAGGAGGAGAATAAAACCTAGAGGAATCTGACACATACATACATACATATGGAGGACTAGAAGTGCAGCTTAAAAAATATAACGAAGAAACAATTATCAATGTATTTAATTTAAAAACATTTATAATTTCAATAAAAAAAATTAAAATACACATGAACTTAATTCATGTTTAGAAATGTAATTAAATATAACAATAGATGATACATTGATAAATAGTTTTTAAATGCAAATGTTTTTCTTTTAAAGCATTTAAAACAACAACTAATTGCTTTTCTTTATTCTTTTATTCTTTACACATTGGCAGCCATTGTGTGTCAAAGGTGTGTATCCTAAAATTCTATAAAAATTTCATTGGTTGCTGCCATTTATGAACTATCCAATGATATTTTCGAAGTTGACTGACAAAAGGATAAAGAAAACAATTGGCAAATGGTTTAAGAAAAGCAATTTTCCAATGCTTTATCATATAAAATTTAAAAGTTGAATTGTTTTATTATTTATATTAATAATTAAAAGAAATATTTTGTTGTTACATTTAAAATTTTAAACATTATTTAAATAAAATACTAGTAATTAAGTCTGTATTTGTTCATTTTTAATAAATGTAATAAATTGAAAATTTAATTCTTCACTTAATTTTTAGGTGGCACTTCGTCTTACATGCTATAAGCTGTTTTAAATCACAGATACTGTGTGCTATTCTGACTTCTGCCTCTCAGAATTGCCAAACTGTACAGAAGAGCCGTTCAAAGGTTAAATGTCACTTGACCTTTAAGACTCTGTGACAACCAAGGGGTCACCGTTACATACAGATTCTTAAATGTTCAGGATGAGCTTCTTACAGACTGATACAAAGTGTTCATTTTTTTCTGCTGTATCCTGATCTCTCTAGTTCTTCTAGTCACAGTTTCCTTACTTGAATCCAAGCATCCTCATAAAAGCATGAGGCTTTAGTATGGCAGGCCAGTTCATACTGCGGGTAAGATATAAGATGACTCAACAGCTGGGCGTTGGTGTAACGAAGAGGAAAGGGCTATGAACCCAGATTAGTGCGCTCAGTATGACTACATATGCTTTACTCTCACGTTAAAGAAAGGAGGACAGTACTACAATAGGACTACTGTAAGGGTAGAGCGTCCTATAAAGGTCTGTTTTCTGCTTGCCCTCGTGTTGGGGGTTGTATGTTACCTCTGAATCCAAGCATAATGGTGATACGCGACGTTTATGGTTTCTGAAAGGCTCTTTATAAGCGAAGGCTGGAGGGTATGCAAAATGCCTGTCTCATGCATGCAACACATGGGGAAAGCTGACACGAGTGCACAGAGTTCATATTGCACTGTGAATTATGTATTTGTGAGACAAACCTCAAGGCTTGACTACGAGGGTTTAACGGTTAAAATTCATTGTACAAATGAGCATTTGTAAATATGTACATCTTAAGTGTGTGAACAAAACTGAATAAAGATTACTCTTTCTTATTTACATCTTTGGTGCATTCTGTGAAATACATCTCTCTAGTGTAGCACAGTGCATTGCATGTAATTCCTTTCTTTCTTTTTACATTTCCAGACCATCAGAAATCACTAATAATTTTCTTAAAGTTGCAGGATGTCAGTATATAACAATATATAACTTTTTTAAAAGTACATTTTATACTTTTTAAGTAGGCTATATAACTGTACTTGCAGATGATATAATATGTAAGAAGTAATTGACGATGGGCCGTTGAATTATCAAAAAAAAATAATGCGCACTTGAGGCGGTGATGCAGCCACGACACAATTACACTATCTTGGGTGTGCATTATTTTCTAATAATTCAACGGACCGGAGTACTGTTACCACAGCTCAAATACTGTTCAGATGCTGTATTTAAAGACATTCGTCAGGTTTTTGCCCTTAAAAGTAGGGTTAATTTCTTATGCATCTCATCCAATACCTCCATTGCTAATTCCACAATGTCATTTTATACCTAGCAATGGAGGCTTGAGCCTAAGGCAGTTAATAATGAAGTTATTAAAGAGAGAGGAAGACAGAGTGAGATTAAGCGTACGTGATTTACCTGAGTCTGTGCATCTCTCAACAGTTTTCGTTAGCAGCATCTACTAACCACAAAACTAAGTTAATCTGCTTCAAAAACAGCGGCGTTATTACCTCGCTAGTGAGAAATGTCATGTAGCTGTTAAGTTGCTAAGCTTTTTTATTTATAAAACATTTCTGTGCGTGTATGTTTCCGTGTGTGTGTCTGTACTGTATGTGTGTGCATTTGTAAGGGAGAGAGAGAGCGGGAGAAAGAGAGTATGTGCTTTCCGTACTTGATGAAAATGTAATTTTGTGGCATAAAACATGGAAATAATTTGTCGTTTTTATCGTATTGTTTACTATATTTATTAGCTTGGTCAGTGTTGTTGTGGGTTTTGGTTCTTCTGCTGTTTTAGGCTTTAAGCGCCTTTGAAATTATTTTAATTTTACATTTTTATGATTTAATGAAATATTCGCTTTTCGAACCCCTTGCAGTTCCTTCACGAACCCCAGTTGGGAAACCCTGATATTGTAATGTTTAATGCACTTCCTGTTGTTAATAACAACGAATAGAATATATTTTCTTACTCTTTGTATTTTTATATCAATATGATTCAAGATTTTCCTATTTAAAGGGGTCATATGATGCGATTTCAATTTTTCCTTTCTCTTTGGAGTGTTACAAGCTCTTGGTGCATAAAGGAGTCCAACCTGGGGTTGTCACATGTGGTTGCTGCAGGCATCACAGCATGGTAAGGGACGTAACATTTCCGTCACACGCTTGAGGAATTCGGCCAATCACAATGCACTGGATAGCTGGCCAATCAGAGCACACCTCGCTTTTTCAGACCGGTGAGCTTTGTAAAAATTGACGCGTTTCAGAAAGGCGGGGCATAGAGGAGAAACAATAATGTACAGTATGTGGAAAATAATGTGTTTTTTGAACCTTAAACCGCATAAACACATTCCATTACACCAAATACACAAAATAATGTTCTTTTTAGCAGCATCACATGACCCCTTTAAATCAATCAAAAGTGTCAAAAGTAAATCAGTCAAAAGTAATCTCAAAGTAGTTTGATTATATTACCTATAATGAAGCCTAATGTAATGGATTACGTTACTCTTACAATTTTTGTCATGCAATTTGGAATCAGTAATGGACTACAATTTGTAAGTAATCTACACAGCTTTGCCCGTATAATGATGAAATAAAAGGCCACTAAAATGTACTTAAAGAGAGTATAGTTTCATGACCTTTTTTACACACTTAAGTGCACTTTAAAAACAAATCTTACATTGTGCTCTTAAACACTTATTTTGATGCGCTGACTAAAACATTAAAAATAACTAATAAAGTCCTTAAATATCATTTTAACTGCAGGGTTATTTTAAATGTACAAAATTGCAACTTCATTATTAAAAGTATTACAATAAAATGTAATTTATAAAAAATTATTTAAATACATGATTCAAAAAAGCCCACTAAAGTTCAGCTAATTGCATTTAATATAAACTTAAACTGTAACTTTATTTTATTGCAATTAAGATTATGAAAACATTATATTTAGTTTGCACTTAAGTATATATTAAAGCATATTATTTCTGTAATAAGTACTTTTTTAAAAGTATGTTAAAGTGTACTTCTTTTTCACAAGGGAACATGTCCTCTTGTGCTAAATTCAGGGCAGACTGAAAGAGAAAGCTTAATGTGCATTTTGACCTGAGAGTCAGGTAGCTCCGCCCTCTGTTATGACCTCATGTAGGCTTGCGTAAGCGGCTGATTGGGTATCAACAGAGTAGCTGGAGCGTCTCTTTTGTTGGGCGGCTGTCAGGCAGCGTTGCACGCCAAGGATGCAATTGCCAAACATGTCGGAGCCGGCCTTGGGTGATGCTCTGATAAAAAGCTCCACTGTGCTTGCACTACCCATATTATCTTGACACTAGTCTCTCTGAGTGACATTATGAGTCACTACCAAGTGTATGAAGTTGTCTCCAAATCAAAAGATGATGTGATGGGATAAGGTCATATTTAAGGGCCTGTTAGCAGCTTAGTTGTGATATGCAGTCAAGCTTTAGACGTGATGATAGATATAGGGGTGTAAAGTGACTCTGTAAGCAACTTGCGTCACAACATGTTAACTGCACCGACTATTAATCTGCTTCAAGTGAAGGTAATGCCATCAGCCATGAACTTAAGCCTCTAAAGACTTGATTTCAAGATTTACAAGAGCAAGAGCACTCCAGGAGCCATTATGATGCTCAGCTTATTACTGTAGAGCATTTAATCTTTTGACAGTACCATTTAAACACAGATACTAAATCACGCTTGCTGTTATTACTGTCAGTTACATTGTCGAGTATACATTCCCACATATAAATAAGAAGCAGAAGTTCACATGATCAAAAAATAATCCAAACAAATTGTTTCGTATTGCATCATTTTGAAGATTTTCTATCTAAAACAACTTTACAACGCTAATTTCAAAAATACGCTAATTTGAGGTCAAGGGAAAGGGCTGACAGGGTTCAAAAGATTATCAGTTGAAGAACGTTATTTGTAAGATGTTCACAGTATCAGTGAGAGGCCAAGTACACGTCTGTTATGGATGTCTGTATTGTTCATTACCATAGTAGAGTTCAAGCCATTTTTAAGCATATTTTTGTTTAGTTCATGCCATTTTTAATCATATTTGTATACTATTATAAACATATTCATTTTTTGAATGAGCTTTTATGTTTATATTTTCAGTATTCATTTAATTGTATTTTACGTTTTAGTATTTGTAATGCTTTTGTCATTTGTATTAGTTTTCTTTTTTTAAAACATTTCTATTTAGATTCAATTTATTTTTATTTCAGTTTTTAGTTTTAGGAATTTACTTAAACTTATTTTATTTCAGTTAGTTGCAAGGGTAACATTTAACATTTTAATTAAAAAAAAATTTTCATCTAATATTTAGGCTATATTTTATTTTAGCTTATTCAGTTAACCAAAACGATTTTAATAGTTTTAGTTTAGTTAACAACAACAACACTGTCAACCATGGTTTATGCACATTTCCACATATCCGTTAGCTATAATAAAGCAAAAGGTAAATATTTACTAGAACCATTCATATTTGATTATTAGTGTTATGTTACACTCATGTGGAGAGGTTTGGTACTGCAACAATTACTTTTCCCAAAGAAAAACATTTATTCCTGGAAAACAGGAACATAATTAAATTGGATAAAGGAAGGACAAATCCGAATAATTCAAGCATGTTTCAGATCATGCATTTCCATATTGCTAAAATACACAAAAAGCCTGCACTTCTTATTATACGTGGCAATTATTAACCACCAGAGGCCAGTATTTCAGCAAAAGCTGATAAAGTTGTTGTCAGGCCTGTTGAACAGATGGTTTGATGGTTCTCCATGCTAAGTGCAAGCATCTGTTTCACGGTCTGTTTCAGTATGAAAGCTACATCAGAGCTCAAAACATTCGGCCGTTCACTCACACAAAATGAGACGCTTTACCCTGTAAACTGGCAGCTAAGAGAAGTCATTCGATCTCCTGTCAATATTAATAGCTTAATTGCCAAATATAGATTACCGTAATTATGACTCACAGGGTTATACATTTTAAAAATACCTTAGTGTGTATCTAATCATAAACGCCCCGTGTTTCCCCAAACATACTTGTTACCACAAACGTGACGTTACGAGCAGAATTGTCAGTTACTTAAGTGGGTTACACTTTATTTTAAGGTGTCATTGTTACAGTGTAATTATACATTTAAGTAGGCCTACTGAGTAATATTAATTAACTACATGTACTTACTATAGTTAGGGTTAGGATTAGGGTTTGGTTTAGGGTTACTTGCATATAATTATGTATCACGTATCTTGTCAGTGTCTACGCTTGCTTGGCCATTTGCTGTGGAGAAAATAAGGAAAGTGTGTCCAGCTGAATTAATTTAGTATTTTGTTAGACGGGTATAAAAAAGCTTAGTTTACGCGGCGGTGGTCGCGTGAAGGCCTCCTCGTGTGAAGACCGAAGAGTGTAAATACCATCGACTCTACCGTGCGACTCCACCGGGCAGGGACCCCGGCAAAGGATAAGTATCGCTTTTTATTTCTCCTCTTTCCTATTACTTGTTTTGCTTCTGTTTCAGTTTTTATAACCATTTCTTGCTATGTGTAAGTAAGTTGTTGTTTTTTAGCATGTGTGTTTGGCAGTGTTATTTTTTAGGATTACTGATAAACTACTGTCATTTGATTTGTATTATTTGTATTTGTTATTTATTAAAATTTTAGTTAAATTATGTCTGAATTTATTATGTCTGTATAGGTATTTTATTAAATTTTTAGTTTGATTTAATTTGAGTTATTTTAAAGGGGTCATATAATGCGATTTCAATTTTTCCTTTCTCTTTGGAGTGTTACAAGCTCTTGGTGCATAAAGAAGATCTGTAAAGTTGCAAAGACTAAAGTCTCAAATCCAAAGAGATATTCTTTATAAAAGTTAAGAGTCAGCCACGCCTACCTAAAACAGCTCGTTCTAACACGCCCCCACATGTCTACATCACGATGTGGGAAGATTTGCATAACACCACCCAAATGTTCACGCAAAGAAAGAAGGCGTAACTTTTATTCTCGCTGTAGTATTGTTGTTGCCGCCGCCGCCATATTGTGAATGCGCTGTGTGATTCGTTGTGAAAGCGAATCTACTTTGTTTGGTCTTCCAAAAGAGGACGATATCTGCTTCGTCATGCCTGGAGCTG
>NW_015547654.1:503242-504552 GCF_001515605.1 Sinocyclocheilus anshuiensis
TGTGTGTGTGGTTGTACATACACATATGTAGTTGTTTTTTCGGTGTTTGGCTTAGTGTTATGTTAGAATCATTATTATACTATTATACCTTTTGTTCTTTACTATTTTGAATAGTTTTTAGCTTTATTTTTTGTTTTTCATTTAAATGTTAAGTTTTTAAATTTTGTTGTATGCATTTGTCATTTTTATTTAATCTCTTTATTTTTAAAATGTGTATAGGTAGTATTTATAAAGTTTTAGCTTTTAGTTTTGGATCTGTTTTTAGTTGTTTTAATACTACAATTGATTGCTTCTGTTGTCGTCATTTGTAAGTCGCTTTGGATAAAAGCGTCTAATAAATGACTAAATAAATAAATAAATAAAAATAATTATGCATAAATGATTGTTATTATAATAGTAAGTAGCCTACATGTAACGTGTAACAAGGACACATTAAAATAAAGTGTTACCCTTTAGTGAAGTATCAGGTATACTTCACTTTTTTTTTTATTAATTGAATTTCAGGTGTGCTTCAAATGGTCTCTCACCGCGTGCTCATATCAGACATACTGTAGTTCCTTTGTACAAAACCGTCAGTACAAAGTTTAGGCGTTGTGTAGCATCGTGGTTGATTGACGGGTAAGGGGCGGTACTTCATTGCGTTCAAAACGCATTCAACCACATGAGTGTTTACACTAATGCAATGTGGTCTCAAGTGTTTTCCCGAATGTGAATGAAAGTGAAAAACCTCAAAACGTTTGGTACCCCATTCAACTTAATACAATGTAAACAAAGTCATATGCCTATTAGAACACCATAGGAACACCCAACCACTTGGAATGCTTTAGCTAGCAAATTTTGGGAAAGTTTTCAGGCCAACTCGTAATGACAAAAAGTTTTGTAGAGACAAAAAATCTTGAGGTAGAGGTTAAAAAAAACTATTTTTCTGTCCTTGTGGTGTTTCCTCATGATTTTTATCCTTTTCTGCTTTGTACAGAATATGATTCAGGTTTGAACCAGCTTCCTTAACATTTCAAAAGGCTTTTGTCTCCTGCAAGTGACAAATAACATGGGGAATGTTGCAACAAATCTGAGAGAGAGCTAATCTTTTAATAATCGCACTATGGTGTTCAGAATGCGAGCTGCAGTACGCTTGCTCTCCCTCATGAGATCACGGGTTTGTCAGAGCTCTGTTGGCTGGGTTATATCATTACCCCTCCTGATGGAAGTGAAACTTTCAGAGCCATAATTTAGAAACTGCTCAGACAAATGACGTTTGAGTCACACTCATCATTTTACTACCGCTCTCTCTAAATGTCATGTTCATTCCT